>NC_133651.1:178479748-178656840 GCF_009905375.1 Apium graveolens
GAGGTTCTTGGGAGCATATTTGGTGAAAATATGGAAGAAAGAGAGGAATGGCAGAAGGGAAACAGAAGAAAGGCCAAGGCACACAGAAGGAGTGAAGATAACCCTGAAGATACCAAA
Source organism: Apium graveolens (assembly GCF_009905375.1). NCBI lineage: Eukaryota > Viridiplantae > Streptophyta > Magnoliopsida > Apiales > Apiaceae > Apium > Apium graveolens. The sequence continues at coordinate 178,479,866 of NC_133651.1, forward strand.
TCTATATCTAAACCACTACCTTCCATACCTAAACCTTTTGTTGCTGATCCCTCTATAAATATCCATGGTGAACCAATCATTCCAAAAGAGGAACCTATTGATTGGGACAACATCACATTGCCTACCTTTTTAACCACTCTACCACTACCAAAGAAACAGAAAAGAAAATCTAAATCTACACCTCCCCTAACCTCTAAGAAATTCACTCAAAAACAAAAACCTAACCCTAAGCCACCCATTTCTAAAGATGATTATGTTCACATCTGTGACATAAAAGAAGCTTCAGACATTAATCTCTATCTGGATGAGCTGGAGGAAGTAAGGGGAATAGCTGCCTACAGACAGCTACCAGAGAGATTGGTTTTCAGATATAAGGGAGCTGGGGAAAGAACATGGCCTCTCTACAGGATTCTAAATGAAGGCTACTCTACCTTGATCAGAGTCTTTTCAGCCATCAAAAAGGATTCTGGCTTTACCAGAACAGCCAAGACTGAAATTCTCAACAAGATTGCCAACATAAGGAAGACTTGGAGGGAACCAAATGCTTTGCCCAGAACCTTACTCATACAAGAAAGGGGAACTAAAATTCACAAATCACCTCATTGGTTGATGGAATTTAGAGATGACAAAGGAGTCAGAAGATTTTTCAGACTTGAAGACCAACTCAAGATTGCCAGCAATGAAACTCTCAAAGAAATGCAATCTAAGTTGGATATCAGTGATGAAGATGAAGCTGAATTCTTCAGACAACTCCAACTCCAATTTGAGGAAAATGACAAAGGGCTAGGAAAGAAAACCAGGGAACAAAGAAGAAAATAATGATTTGCTCAGGCTAGAGGAGCACCCTTGGAAATACTGTAAATCTTCAATTACCTCCTAGTACATACACTTTTGCAGCACTTTTATATTTCTACTTAGTTTCAATTCAAATATTTGTTAAGTGTTTTGTTATCATCAAGTTAACCCTGAATTTATGCCTACAATTCTTATAGACATAAATAGGGGGAGATTGTTAGGAATATATGTGCATTAGTTTGATGATATGTTTAACAAAATACTTAAGTAGAAATTTAGTGTCAGTAGCCTCAACGGATAAGACCACTTTGGCTATCCGTTGATGGTGTAGCTTTACTTAGAAATAAGTCTAGTATTGTAGCATATTTCAGTCTCTGTATTTAAAATGTAATTCTTAGAAGTTGAGAGAAACTATAAGTCATGTTGACTACTAGATGATATGCAGATAGGAAGGCCAATTGTAAATATTTCATGCCTTGTAATTTTGTATAAATGAAGTGGTATCAACGGATGACTTAAAGACCTTCAACGGATGAGAAGCTAAGCTTCAACGGATGTCTCTAAAGCTTCAACGGATGAGAGCATCAACGGATAAATGCATCAACGGATGAAAGCTTCAACGGATAACATCCTTCAACGGATGAAGTCATTAACGGATGAAAGCTTCAACGGATGTTCTGCTAATTAGCCGTTGATAAGTGGTAGTTGTACCTACAGACAGAGGCACATGGGTTGACAGAGAAAACTGAGATGTGGTAGCCGAATTTCAGGATCAACAGAAAAAGCAGCCGTTCTTCTTTAGTACAAAGATGCAATAGTCAACAAAGTACTGGAGTGAACAGGAAAAGAAGCAAGTGAAGAACTTATTTTACTATTGTAATTTTATATTGTTTTTCACTTGTACACTTGGTAATATATAAACCAAGAAGAAGCTAGTAATTAGAGAGAGATTTTCCAGAGCTGTTAAGAAATATCTTGAGAGAAAATTCATCTAGTTTGTACTAGGATGCAGCTGTGATCAACATTGTTGAACACAGATTTTCTAATATACCATCTCTGGTGGAACAACAAATCCACCAGAAAAGTTTTTAAAGTTTGTTGTGTTCTTTACATTTTGTGTTTGAATATATATCTGTCTGCATTAGCTCAAAGCAATTCATACACTTGTTCATCTAGAACACACTGCTTTAATAAACTTCTCAAAACCTGAAAAAGTTTTGAGATTTACATTCAACCCCCCTTCTGTAAATCTCATTGTTAGTCCTCTAGGAATAACAGTTACCCTTCTGGAAAATTCTTCATTTTGCTCCTGTTTGTGCTGATTTCTTTGCTCATGACCCCTAGACTGATTCCAAGTACTTCCTTAAGCTTTATTTGATGAAAACCACCAATCTAAACAAGTTATACCCTGAAATGCAAGAACATTAGAAAATGCGTCAAATTCACAAAATACTTGAGTCCAAGACACCAATTCAAGCTGCTATGAGACGCTCTAAGTGGTATAAAATGCCACTTATCACTAAATGACACAAGTTAATCCTCACCGGAAGGTTAAATTTTAAAACAGATAAGTATGAGCGAAAGAAATGCTCAACAAGTTCAGTATAACATATAAATGATCTTTTGATATAAATACCGATATCTGCAATAGAGCAGAACAATTAAAATCATAATTGTTGAATCATAAAATTTAGTTAAGAAATCCCGGAATTGGTTCCTCATCTGTATTTAAAACCCTCTTGATATTTTTGAGCGAAATGCTTTAGCAATACTTTGAATCTTGACAAGAATAAAACTCATAAAATAGTATTTATGAAAATATCGTAAACAACAACATTAAACAGTGACTATGGATTAAATCATAAACTTTATATACATTTTACTCAAAACCCCAATCATGATATCAATACTTATTTCGATGTCATATCAAATTAGATATCAATACTAACTTTGATGCTCACAAGATCCCATACTGAAGTCAACATCAATCATATATATTAGTACCACCTTTGATATTTAACAATAAACTAAATATCAACATCAAGCAGAAACTGAATCAAAACCATATTTCAGCTTTTATTCAAAACAGAAATACAGGATAAATTATTTATTATATGATTTTAAAAAATAATATAATAATTTAGATTGGAATCCTTGAACGACGGTGTGTTGCCGCAGGTGATCAGCCACGGAGCAACACCGGTATGCCGAAGCATATCCAACTAAACAAAGGGGTACCCAAGACACACATTGTCCTAGGAGGGTATTATAAACAAGTATAATACATAGTTCACACTTGACCTCCGCCACGGCACGTAACCATCCAATCTTAAAACCTTTTATTGAAAGGGGTCATAATAACGATACCCTTATATATTTTATTCCCCCGTTCACTTGGGCAGGAATACTCGCAACAAAATCATCTTTCTCAAAATTTAAAACATTTATAAATCAAGTGATTGAATAAGTAATAGCACTTAAATATTTTGAACATAGAATAACAGAAGAGTACTTGCATAAACATAATCAATCAGTTTGATATGTAAAGCATTTAACTATTCTGGAATTAGAATAGTATAGAGAAACTTGCATAATAGGTTTCAAAATAAACATCACTTGAACGATAAGTGAAGATAAGGATACTTGCCTTTGGTGTTTAGCAGTTAGTCACACTCGCAATAACACAATTATTATGTCATTCTGCCTCAAGACATCACCATCATTTACTTTGCTAATTTTCAGGTCTGCTGCTCATGTTGGTACAAGCCTGATATGCAATACCATTTCATTTCACTCTTTATCCAATGTCTAGTTCTGATCATCACGAACGACCCGCATCTATAATTAAAAGATACAATCTTAATTTTCTACACGATAATTACTCGACGAACTGCGCGTCAAAACTCTATCGTTTACCCAAACGATAACCTACACATAAAGAAAATAGTCAAACACAAGACTCTTGACCCACGTACGCATGCAATTTACATAGCACGTACACACATATTCATGTCTCACATAATTCATATAACACATGACTCAGATTGTCAAAATATTTGACTCGGTATGTTTAAAACTGAAATCGAGTCAAAATACGACTTTTCGATAAATACACGACTCATAACTGACTTGTAAAATAAGCGACCTTTCGAAACAAAAGGATTTGTGTTTCAGAAGTATTTTTCATAGAAACATAATAATTCCTGAGTCTAGACGACAAAAGGATTTGTGTTTCAGAAGTATTTTTCATAGAAATATAATATTTTCCTGAGTCTAGACACGTTCGTGTCGTATTAAACGGATGAATGGTATATTTTTTACGAATAAAATAAGAATAATTCAATTAATAATAATATCAACTGAATATTTCATACCTTCATATAATTTTAAAAGCTCAATATAATTTTAGAAATTATTTGGCTTATTTTTAAATAATTATATTTTATTTAACTATTTACAAATAAAATTATTTGATTAAATAAATTAATCAATTAATTAATTCATCAATAATTAATTAAAATAAATTATAAATAATTAAATTTGGATTTTTTAAAATAATAAAAATAGAATTTCAAATTCCGGCGAAAAATATTTTGTCCAGAGAATTCAAGAAAAAAATATATGTTGTTCTCACTACAACCATCTACCCAACCATATAAATAAAATTTTAAAACACTTTGGTCCATATTATTTTCCGATCAAAACAAAATTTCGGCAAACTAAAAACTTGCCAGTAAAAATTCATAGGATTTACATAATACTATACATACAACAATCTGTTCATATATATCACAGGAATTTACAAAAACCCAATCCAACTTATAACTCGAAATAACTCAAATTAAGTAATTAAAAAATAATAAAAAATAATTAACAAGTTGCTAAACTAGCTTCCTTTACGTGAGAATGGGGAAGAGATTGATTTTTTGGGGAGGAGTTTACAACGGGGAAAAATACAGGGGTGGCGGTGACTCATTCTTAAAAAATTGAAAAAAAATAGAAAGAGATGGGGAAGAGACAAGAGAGAAAAAGAGATTAGATAAGGGAGAGATGAGCGGCACGGGGTGGGGGTAACCAGGGTAGGTAGCAACTTTTTCTTTTCTTTTTTTTTTTTAACAAAACTACACAAAAAAATAAGTTGTTAAATATTTAACAGGTTGAAAAATATTATGAACAATAAATACTATCAGCTGAAATTGTAGTGAATAAAATTATCTATCTCCCCATATTTTTCAATAATTTTTTTAAAATGTATTAATTATTTTATACGAAATTTAAAAATAATGGTCGATAAATACAAAAATGAATCTAAAATCATTTTAAAATATATATCACTTAAAATATATCCAACTAATATTTTAAAAAAATTGCATACAAGAATTCTAGATATTATAAAATAAATCCCGAAATTTTATCATAACCCAATAATTTTATAAAAATATTTAGACACATTGTAATTATATTTTTCACATAATAATTGATTTAAAAAAATTATTTTAATAGAACCAGCAATACAAATCACCTAATCACCATATACACGAAATTCTATATCAAATAATCATGTAACTCAAAATTTTTAAATAACCATATATTTTATTATAGCAATAAATACGTAATAAAACAGTCAAAAAATATTATTTTTGAATATTTTCAAAATGAAACTTGATATCAAGTGAACCTAGATAAAATACCAAATATAATTTTAACATGGATAAACTTCCCACTTGATCTCTAAAATTTTGAACGAACTCAATACCAATCTCGATAAACCAATCGGTTTTAATAATATTTTGAAAATAATAAATTAGTAAAAATACTTTCACACTACGGATTTCTGGCTTTAATCCCTGCTGGAACCTCTTCGGTCTTTGAGCTTCAGTACACACATACACAGGTACCAATCGGGCCAATTCCGTAAACTTGGACTCATACTGTACCACATTATTTTCATCCTGCTTTAATTCCAAAACTCAACCTCCAGCTAACTTTGCAAACAATCAGGAAAGTACTTTTCCAAAAACAATTTCGTAAACCTGGTCCAAGGGACAGGACCTTCTCCTTCCAAGACACAAGTGGATTCCCACCAATAATTTTCTTCACCCTTCATAAAATAACTCGTTGATTTTAGATTATCACTTACTTGCCTGAGGGTAAAGGCTTTCTCCATTTCCTTTAGTCAAATTATGGAAGCAACTGGGTCCACCTCGCCCTTAAACTCTGGGGGCTTTACCGACTGAAAAGATTTAAAACTCACAGTTTGATTCACCTCTCTTTGCCGAGGTTGCTGCTGAAGCTGCAGCTGTTGAATTTGTTGTTGCTGCTGCTGTATAAAGTGTTGTTGTTGTTGCTGCTGTTACAGAAATTGTTGTTGCTGCTGTTGAAATTGTTCTTGCTCCTGAGCCATTTGGTTAGACTGTTGGCGCAACAAATCTAGCAACTCATTCATAACTGGCCCCCCATCAGAATCTCTATTTGAGGAATTGGATGTGATATTCTTCTTGGGTGGCATTCTCCTGAAACATAACAAATGGTTTTATTTAAAAATTTCCCCAGGGTAGCGACATTTTCATGTGCCAAGAGAATGTTGCCGTAATAAAATATTCCCCTCCTCATTTATTTGGGGTCCGACGGTAATGAGCGGCTAAATTTAACAAAATCAACAACAAATACAATAATAAAAGTAACAACAGTAATAACAGTGCAATGCTAATAGCATAAGCCAATACTCATAACAACCACTAACTACTATCGCAACCTACTAATTATACTCACATAATCCGACTCGTTGTCGCGAGAAGGATATCTAGAAATATCTATCGATTGTTACTAATAGCACATATACCAGGGAGACACACTAAAGATCAGGGCAATTCCAGGATCCTCCATATATGCCAGGGTTACGCCTTCGAACCCTCGACGAGACTCTTAAACTTGCTCCTCTAATGTGAGTTGCTGATTCACACCCTATACGCTAATTTTACACTTTTCCGACTCTATTCCTAACCTAAATCAGGGACTCAAACCTGTAGCTCTGATACCAACCTGTGACGCCCTCAACCTCGGGGTCAGGAGTTGACATCACTAAGAATATCATACTAAAAATATAATACAATCAACTCACTTTTCTTTCAATATAAACAAACCCTTCACAAGATCTTTTCCAGGTTCAAGTATAATTTAGGTTACACACTTATTACAAACCAACTTATTGAAAACAACCTGACATATCTAACTTTCTACAGCAACTCACAGACCACACCTGGTCTGACACAACACACTCAGAGGAGCTCAACATAGGAGGAACTGGAAACTGGCCCTTCCGATGACAGCAGAATCTCCTTGGCATCTGCAATATGAGAGTATACAAAATATTTTGCAAGGGTGAGTGATCAATCACTCAACAATACCACTATATGAATAATAATCAAAATAGTTTATGACAAACGATTATAGGAAAAGAATTCATAACTCATTTATAAAAATAAGTAAACAGGTAAAACTGGATATCAATAACTAGCATGCTCTATAAAACGTATCATTAGTTGTGCTGTGTGAATACCAGAGTTCAATTTTAGCATGCTACTTTCATTTCTAAATCTTCCATTCCATTACAGGAACCATAAAAGCATTTGTCCTGTTACGGGGACCTAAAATCATTTGTTCCTTTACGGAAACCACACAAAATCTCTCTTATATATGAATGTATTGGATGATCCCTGGTGAGACAGCTGGTCAGGCTATCTCCATAGGATGGCTCCATCTGCCATCCTATGAAATGTTCCGGAACTCAGAGACTAGCCAGGTCTCTATCACGCTGGACTAAGTGGTTAAAATAGGGTGTGCAACCACTTCGCCTCTTACACTATCTTCCTGGCCGTTACGGGCCCTTGCGCACGCTCATCCAATTATCTGATTTACTTTATCCAGTTTTCAAACCACTTACCTATCTCTTTTAAACGGTTTTATCACAACACATCTTCCAAAACATTTTCATTTTATTCAAACTTTAGAGATAGGTATTTTCAGAATTTACTTTTCCCCCAAAACACAAGTTAACAAATCATTTTGAAACACAAGGGATACGTAACTTAAAACGTTCTATTCCAGTACGTAATTTAAATCAACAGTTATTCATATATTACTAAACCATAAAGATATGGTCAGGGGTACTTGCCTTGATACGCTTTAACAACTATCACTGGACAGCTTTGCACCAACCGGGATGCTCGGGATTTCGATTGGAATCTACAGAACCGAAATACCCTAAGTTAGACATCCGAATATACTTGACATATCCTCGCTAGCAATCTACCCGTACGTTAACAAAACCCGACTCATAACATACGCATTATTATAACACACGTATCAGTTAGGGTTTACGTTCTCGAAAGTCGGTTCAGTGTTCGTTTTCAGAAAATACGTATACTCGTCATTTTACGAAATTAGCGTTATTGGTTTTGGCAAAATATTTCACCACGACATATAAACAGATTTCAAATAGAATATTTATATATATATATACTCGCTCGACGTCCCGATAATTACTGGGTACGCTCCCGTATTTCCGTAATTTGATTTTCCCGGAAATCAGACATCATTTCCTTTATTTATCGGACAAACCCATGGAAGCAATTCGACGTCAAATCAACAACACAATCACCACAATCCAATATCACAAATCCCAACCACCGATTCAAACCAAATCTTAATTATTAACTATTATTCGCATTTTTATGTATTTATTCGTATTTTTATATTTTTAACTCGTGGAACTCATAAATATTCATCATAATCCACCGTCGGCTCGCCGAGGCTCATCCCCGACGGTGATAAAATTCGCGATTTCCAATTACATCGGACATCCTTCGCGAATTTCATCGATTAAATCGTATAATTCCGCAAAAAAATCTTTTTATTTCTCGAAATGTTAATCAAATGATCTGCAAAATTAAAAGTTCAATCAGTAAATAAAATAAACAATCAAACAACAAGGCACATACGTCACGCACCATAGAACCGAAACAGAAAAGGAACAGGGCCGGAAACAATCGAACCCGGCATAACAAGGTAAGAACAGTGACCAAGAATTACAAGGAACGAAACACACATAGCAGCAGACACGTATATACATCTATATATATATGCATAACCCGGTAAAACCAACCGGAACCACCAGCCTTACCGGACTGAGCGGCGGCGGCGGCAGAACCACAACACCGGGAGAGAGAAGAACAGGGAGATACGAGGAAAATAAAGGAGAATAGCGAGAGAAAAGAGATTAGGGAGGAGAGAGAGATCAAGAGAAAATTTGTGTGAGAGAGAGAGTGTGTGCAGCAAGATATGAGAGAAAGGAGGGTAAGAGAGAGATGAAGAGATATATACAATACTCCCTCCGTCCCACCAGGATGTTTACATCTCTGGTGGGCACGGAGACCAATATATATATATAAAAGTAGGTAAAGTAATGAAAAATGATGAAAAGTGGTTAAAGTAGTGGGACCTATTACTATTTAATAATAGATTTGAGAGAGTGGAGGAAGTTAGTGGGTGTAATAGTGTTTTATATTATTAAAAGTTTACTATTTTTGAAATGTAAAGAAATGGATGGGACGGCCCAAAATAGTAACTGTAAAGAAATGGATGGGACAGAGGGAGTAATGTTTATCCGTTTGTTAACCTGATCTAACATCGAAATTAATGATTTAACGAGCAATTTACGGGTAAAGATAACCCGAAAACTCACAAAAATAGTTTTAAAAATCCCGAAATAATTAAGAGTTAATAAAATAAAATTTCAAGAATTTTTAAATTATTTTTAAAGCGCAAATCGGACCCGTATTTATCGATTAAACGAAATAATGTGCGGGTCAATTTAATCCCAAAAATTTCCAAAATAATTTTAAAATTCTCGAAATATTCCAAACTTAATAAAATATGAATTTCATAATTTTTGAAGAATTCTGGAATTAAATACTGATTTTACAACTAAATGCAATCAGAAAATCATTTAAAGATAAATAATCAATAAAATATTGATTTCCAAATTTTATAAACTCCTAAAAATAATAAATAAAATTATGAAACAATAAAAATGATTTTAGAGATAATCCATATATTTATGAAAATAAATCTTAAATAAAATCACCTTTAAATATATAAACAAAGCAACATAGTTCAACAATTAATTACACAAATGATCCTCGAACATCAATAATCACTTATAACTAATAACAGAATAATATCCAGCTGACAGAACCCTTACAGATATTTTATTTAATTATTTATTTAATAATTACCCATTTAAATAATGCAGAAATGTATGAGTCGTTATATCCTTCCCCCCTTAAAAAGATTCTATCCTCAGAGTGATTGGCTTTAGTACAAGTGGGAGATTGAAAGAGATATGTCCTAAGTCCAATCATGTATGAGGATTTAGGAATAACGTTTGTGACGCCCTCCAAACCCGGGGTCTAGATTTGGGGGTCACTAGCCAATAAACCAAAATAAAATAATCACAGCGGAATAATATAATAAATATGACCCCTTGCATGCAACTGGATCGATCACATGTTATAGTATTGAACAGGCACTAATACAAACCAAGTGTTATTACAAACCATAAGTCTAATTAGTTTTACAAATTATTCAAATTTTATTACAAACCTTTAAACTATTCAAGCGTCCCAAACTATCTACCTGGAAACACACCAAACTATTTACAAGCATTAGACCTCTGATCAAACCTGGATCTCAAGCCTGCTCTGGCTTAGCTGAAAGATTAGATTGATAAACAAATATGAGCGAAAAAAATGCTCAGCAAGCAGTATAAAATGTGTTCAAAATGATAAATCACATCATGATAATATTTGAACAACATGATAAAAATATCAGTAATATTTGATTAATAATAAAGCTTCACAAGCTATCAACAATGAACAATAATTTTTAGATTGGAGTCTAACTACGACGGACGTACTATCACATGCTGATCAGCCCGTCAGCATGTGATAGCACAAGGTCATGATTCATAGAAACATGTCCCCAAAATACGAGTACTCAATTAAAAAGGTAATATACCTGCCTGTGGCAAAAATGGTGTCATAGTATTTCATACAACGCATAGAAATAGCCTCCGCTGGACCGTCCGTCCCGGTCACTTACGCATTCATCCAATCCATAAAACATTTTGATCAAAGGAGTCGAATTAAAGAACATCCTTAACCATATAACTCCCCATTCTTCATGGTCCAGAGTTATCTCAACAATCGATGGCGAAATAACTAGAACAATTAGTTATTTGCTAATCTCAATTCAATGTTCCACTGTATAGAGTAATTTATAGAAAAATATAAAATGTTTAACTATTCTGAACTTAGAATAGTATGGAAATCGAAAGAATAAAGTTCAGAGTCAATATCAATTGAATGATAAATGAAGATATAAGTACTTGCATAATATGATTCGAAATAAACGTCACTTGAACAATAAGTGAAGTTAGAGGTACTTTCATGGTATGCTCGATAACCTCTTACTATAACTCTGCTTATAGATGCTGGCTACTATCTCCGTCTAACACTTGACTGCACTCCTTGCTACTTGATTCTATAAACAAAAGGACTATCTTAATTGACAGAACTAAACTCAATCGACGTAACTATACGTTTTGACATCTACCCGATCGTTTATAACTAGCATGGCATTTTAAAACTGTAACAGATAGCATGTATATCACGTAACACATAATCATGGTATTCGTATAACACGTACTCACATATTTCATGTAACACATAAGTCAGATCATTAAAAGGTACGTCTCAGTGCGTTCAGAATGAAAATTAGGTCAATATTAGCATTTACCGATCAAATATCGACTCAAACTGATACACAAATCAAATGACATTGCAATACAAAAGAAATTAGGTCTCAAAAGTATTTTTATTGGAAGCGTAATATTTTTCTGAGTCTGTACGCGTTCGTTTCGTATTAAACGGACGAACGATTTAATTATTATATTTAAAATAAGAAATAAATGAAAATAAATCAATTAATAATCATATTAATTGATTTTTTTAAATACCAAAATATAATTTTTAAAAGTCGAAAAATAATTTTTAGTAATTATTTGGATTAATTATAAACAATTTACATTTATTTAACTATTTATAAATAAAATTAATTGATTAATTGATTTTTAATCAATTAATTAAATTCATAAATAATTAACTAAAATAAACTATAAATAATTAAATCAAATTGTATTTCTGAAAATAATTAAAGAACATAATTTTAGGAATTTAAAAATAATTAAGAAAATAATTTTTTTTTTTAGAATTATAATAATAAGTAAATGATTGTTAAATATAAAATAAATGATTTTTGGAATTTAGAAAATGATTTTAAAATAAATAAAAAAAACAAATGCAGAAACAGATTTGGGGGAACAAGGGAGGAGGCAATCGGATCAAACAGAGGGGAGTTGAAGAACACAACCGGAATTCTGACGAACTCGGCCAGAATCTGGGGACAAACCCAGAAACCGGCGAGTCTCGCCGACTTCCGGCGAGTTCCCACTCCGGCCTAAAACATTCAAAACGACTCGATTTCTATTGCTTCTCAGTCCAAATCAACTCCGAATATCTCCCACAGTCCAGAACTCACAACAACGACATCAAACTCCCACCTGAACACCATTTTCGGCAAAACAATCAACCCAGAAACGAAGAACAGCGGTGTTCTTCGCGGTTTTCCGGCGAAATCAGGAAACAACTCGTTTCTTACCCAAATTCGACAAACAATATCTCAAATCAAGGCTGAGAAACATTCAAACACGTTTATATATTCATAAACAACAATCACAACACGTATCAACTGGAGAAAGTAAAAATAAAAAGAGTAAAAACCAAAAACTTGATTCAGCACTTCACAACATCAATTCGTCTGATTTTACATATGAATCCACTCTAAACAACGTCAGGAATGATTATATAACATCAAAATCACTAGAAAATTAACAGAAAAACAAGGCTCAAATCGCAACAAAAAAAACGACGAAGTCGTTCTTGGTATATATTGAACCTTAGTTCGTGTAATTGATGCCAAAACGATCATCTCTTCCCAAGCTATAATTTGGTATCAAGAATACACTAACACGACAACTAGATCGCAGGAACCAGATGAACTCCGAAAACTGAAACTTGCATATGCTTATCGGATAATGAAGAGAGAAAAAGAAACTGTATTTATCATATAGGTTTTGATTTTTGATTTTTTTTTTTTATAAATTATAAATTAAGCAGATAATTACGAAGATCATTTATACTTAATGAAAATAACATCCGATAAATCACCAAGCGGTACTCTTTATTTCGTAATTAAAAATAACAAGCCCGGATCTAATAATTTATTATTAAATATTATTTGTAAATAACAACAACATTTATACCAAAATTCCCCGAAAATTATGAATAATCCAAAAATATGAAAACACGAACTATTTGAGGAATCTTTAATTTTATAAAAATACGAATACAAATTTTATGGGTTTTAACATCCCGGTGGGGTCCCGGTCCATTGATTTTTTTAAAAAAAACAGGAACGATCCCTAAATTACCAGAACACCCGATAACACATAAAATGCATTGAAACACGCGTAAAATGAAATAAAACGAGTATCTTAATAAAGTCGCTAATAAATATGCGCCCCGATTGCAGATGAAGTCATATAATTGCAGTTAAACATATCTTAATCGATCGAAAAATTTTCTGGCCCGCACAGAAGCACACATAACAGCTATACCGTAAATATATCATGGCAATAATCACTTTAAATTTATAAAACACATCATATTTATTTATTTAACACATAATATTTACATAATTTTTCCCAGATATTACATCCTTCCCCCCTTAACAGGATTCTGTCCTCAGAATCAGCCTAAGAAAACAAATGAGGATACTTGGATCGCATTTCGCTTTCCAGCTCCCAAGTTGACTCTTCAACCTTGGGATTCCTCCACAAGACTCGCACTAAAGATACAGACTTATTCCTAAGTACTCTTTCTTTCTTATCTAAAATCTGCACTGGTTGCTCTACAAAAGACAAATCTGGCTGGATCTCGATTGGCTCATATTCTATCACATGATTCGAATCAGGCAAATAACGCTTCAACATTGACAAGTGGAACACGTTGTGAATATGCTGCATGTGAGGTGGTAACGCTAATTCGTAAGCGACCTTTCCTACACGCTTCAAAATCTCAAAAGGGCCAACATAACGCGGACTCAGTTTTCCTTTCTTCCCAAATCTTGATAACCCTTTCCAAGGTGAGACCTTTAATAGCACTGCTTCACCAACTTCAAATTCCATATCTTTTCTGGTAGGATCAGCATATTTGCGTTGACGATCTTGAGCTGCTGTTAATCTTTTCCGAATGAGTTCTATTTTCTCCTTCGTCTGTTGAATCAATTCTGGACCCAAAATCTTTCTTTCACCAACTTCTTCCCAACATATTGGAGATCTGCATCTTCTCCCGTACAAAGCCTCGTAAGACGGCATTCCAATACTGGCATGATAACTGTTATTTAGGAGAATTCAACTAATGGCAAATGCTCGTCCCAACTCCCTTCAAAATCTAGTGTACATACCCTTAGCATATCTTCAATAGTCTGAATCGTTCTTTCACTTTGACCGTCTGTCTGTGGATGATACGCGGTACTCATGTTCAGCTTCGTTCCGAGACAATCTTGAAAACTTCTCCAAAATCTTGAGTTAAATCGAGGATCTCTGTCTGAAACTATGGATACTGGAACTCCGTGTCTTGTCACAATTTCTTTAAGATATAACCGTACCAATTTATCCATTGAGAATCTCTCGTTGATAGGAAAAAAATGCGCTGACTTCATCAATCTGTCGATAATAACCCAAATAGCATCATGATTTGCCCTGGTCCTCGGTAATCCAACTACGAAATCCATCGCTATATGTTCCCATTTCCATTCTGGAATGTCCAATGGCTGTATTAATCCACTGGGCCTTTGATGTTCCGCTTTGACTCGCTGGCAAGTGTAACATTTACTTACCCATTCTACAATTTCCTTCTTCATGCTTGGCCACCAAAAGTTTTCTCATAAGTCTCTGTACATCTTCGTACTCCCGGGATGAATTGAATATCTAGAGTTGTGAGCGTCTCGAAGAATTTCATCTTTCAGCTCGGCTACATTGGGTATCCATATTCTGGAAGAAAATCTTAATATCCCTTTATCATCCTTTTGACTCCCTATCTCTTCTCCTGTCAAACTGTCTCGTTCATGGCTCATAACTTCCTCCTGACATCTTCTTATTTTCTCTAATAGTTCTGGTTGAAAAGACATTGCACATAACACCTCTGTAGACATACTTGGGATACTGACCTCTATTTCTAGCTTCTCAAATTCCTTGATCAAATCCTCTGCTAAAATTATCATATTTAACCTTTCTTTTCTGCTCAGAGCGTCGGCCACCACATTTGTTTTGCCTGGATGATAGTTGATAGTACAGTCGTAGTCCTTGATTAGTTCTAGCCATCTCCTCTGCCTCATGTTCAATTCCTTCTGGGTAAAGATATACTTCAAACTCTTGTGGTCCGTGTAGATCTCGCACTTTTCCCCATAAAGATAATGCCTCCAAATTTTCAATGCAAACACTATAGCTGCCAATTCCAGATCATGAGTTGGATACTTTTCTTCGTGTGGTTTCAACTGTCTTGAAGCGTAGGATATCACCTTGTCATGCTGCATCAAAACACATCCTAATCCTTTGTACGACGCGTCACTGTAAATCACAAAATTTCCTTGTTCATCTGGCAAGACTAGCACTGGAGAAGATACTAATCTATTCTTTAATTCCTGGAAACTTTCTTCGCACTTCTCATCCCATTCAAATTTCTGGTTCTTCCTGGTGAGCTTTGTCAATGGCGTAGCTATCTTTGCAAAATCTTGCACAAATATTCTGTAGTAACCTGCCAATCCCATGAAACTTCTTACTTCCGTTGGTGTTTTTGGCCTCTCCCAGTTGATTATGGCTTCAATCTTTGCTGGATCTACTTCCACTCCTTTATTGCTAATCACGTGCCCAAGAAATCGTACTTCTTTTAACCAAAATTCACACTTAGAAAACTTTGCGTACAATTTCTCCTGTCGCAGTATCTCCAGAACTATCCTCAAATGCTCTGTGTGCTCTTCTTCTGTTTTGGAATAGATCAGAATGTCATCTATAAAAACAATCACGAATTTATCCAAATACTTCTTAAATACTCGATTCATCAGATCCATGAAAGCTGCTGGTGCGTTGGTTAATCCAAATGCCATCACTAGAAACTCATAATGCCCATATCTGGTTCTGAATGCGGTCTTCGGAATGTCTTCAGGCTTGATCTTCAGTTGATGATATCTGGATCTTAAATCAATTTTAGAGAACCATACAGCGCCTCGTAATTGGTCAAACAAATCATCGATCCTTGGTAACGGGTACTTGTTCTTAATAGTCAGCTTATTCAGTTCTCGATAGTCGATACACAACCGCATACTTCCGTCCTTCTTCTTGACAAACAGTACTGGTGCACCCCATGGGGATACACTGGGTCTTATAACTCCTTTCTCCAAAAGATCTTGCAGCTGAGTTGCCAATTCTTTCATCTCCACTGGTGCCATTCGGTACGGAGCTTTAGAAACTGGTTCTGTTCCGGGTGCTAGATCAATTGCAAACTCAATTTCTCTATCGGGAGGTAATCCTGGTAGATCGTCTGGAAAGACATCTGAAAATTCGTTGACAACTGGAATCGCTTCTAGTGCTGGAACTTCTTTGCTGATGTCTACCACATGGGCCAAATACACTTCACAATTCTGACGCAATAACTTCTTCACTTGAGCGATTGTTAAGAACTTCTTTTCTTGCTTATTTCCTCGAAATATCACCTTCTTCTTACTATCCAAGGTATGAAGTCTCACTTTCCTATTCTTACAATCAATCTGAGCATTATTTTCGGACAACCAATCCATTCCTAAAATAACATCAAATTCTCCCAACTTAAAAGGTATCAAATTGGCATAAAAATAATGTCCTCCTATCTCAACATCACACCTCGGGCAAACTCGGTCGACAAAAACTTGGTCCTTATTAGCTAACTCTATCGTTAACGCTTGTTCTAACAATTTAACTTCACAATGCAGTTTATCGACAAAACTTTGAGAAATAAATGACCTTGTAGCTCCAGAATCAAATAGAACTTTAGCATCTACGGAGTTGACTGGAAGCGTACCTGCAACCACGTCTGAACTCTGAACAACATCCTTCATAGTCATGTTAAATGTCCTGGCCTTTGGTTGGTCCTTTGCTGGTGGTCCTTCAATCCTTGGCACATTCTGAGATGGAGCACCTGTAAGCCTTGGGGTGTTGCTCGTTATACCTTGTGTTGGGCAATTCCTGGAAATATACCCTGGCTTTCCACACTTATAACATCCAGTTCCCACATTCTGACCTTGAGTCTGGTTCTGACACACATTAGCAAAGTGTCCCTTCCTGCCGTACTTGAAACACGTCACATTAGCATTACAATTCCCAAAGTGCTTCCTACCACAAAACTGACAATCTGGTATTGGTGGACGATTGGGCCTCTGCTGGTTTGAATTCTGAAAACGGTTGCCTTGTCCTCCATTTCCTGATTGTTGTCTTCTGAATCCCATATTTCTATTACCCTAAAAATCTGGCCTTTTGTTGAAACGGCCCTGAAAGTTACCTTGCTGCTGACCTCCTTCTGAGGTTTTTATCTTCCTTTTCTTCCCATCCTTTCCTTTCTGAGACATGTCACTTTTACTTTCGATCACCATTGCTTTCTGAACCACTGCCACATATGAAGTTAATTCAAACATGGCTACTCTGTTCTGAATCCAAAATTTCAATCCCTGTTCAAACCTTCTTGCTTTCTTTTCATCTGTATCAACCTGGTCTGGCACGAACCTTGCTAACTCAGTAAACTTAGCCTCGTATTCCGCCACGGTAAGATCACCCTGGGTCAGGTTCAAGAACTTAATCTCCATTTGATTCTTCATATACCTCGGGAAATACTTCTCCAGGAACAACTCTGTGAATCTCTCCCAAGTTATAAACTCACCTCCTTCCAATGCTCGTGTGGATTCCCACCAATTGTTCGCCTCGCCCTTCAAAAAGTAGCTTGCAAACTTGGTCTTCTGCTCAGCTCCTGCTCCGACCAATTCAAAAGCCTTTTCCATTTCCTTGAGCCATGCATTGGCTTCCACAGGATCAGCACTTCCCTTGAACTCAGGTGGCTTCACTGCTTGAAACTGCTTAAAAGTCACTGCAGGTGGTGCTGCTCGCTGCTGCTGTTGTTGTTGCTGCTGTTGTTGCTGCTGCGTAAGTTGTAACATCTGCTGCTGCATCAGTCCCAATATCTGGATAATCGCTGGATCTGTAAGGCTTTCGATACTACCCTCTCCTGAATTATTCCTTCTCTTTGGTGCCATTATTCTGGTAAGAAACAAGCAACATATATAATAATCTGTCAAGCATTGTGTCAAATATGTAGCAATTCCTTAGCATATCAAAATTCGCAAATAGTATATCTTCCCTGAATATCATAAACTTGCTATCATATTAACACAAGCGACATGATTATCACATAATCCTGCTTATTTTCTCAAGAATAATAACACAAAGAAAATTTATTCCGAATTATCCAACCCTTTTTAAATCCTTGCTTTCATCTTAACTAAACCAACAAAATAGCAGGGCAATGACACAAGGCCTAAAGCTAAACGCAAAACAGGGAACTTAAATAACTTAACTATATCCTAACCCAATAACCTAAATTTAATCCTATAAAAGCTAGACTACACGCGCCTATCTTATGTGATCTTCCTATGATTCATCTATGACAATCCTAAGCCTGTTTCAGTGACCATAACCTGTAGCTCTGATACCAACCTGTGACGCCCTCCAAACTCGGGGTATAGATTTGGAGGTCACTAGCCAATAAACCAAAATAAAATAATCACAGCGGAATAATATAATAAATATGACCCCTTGCATGCAACTGGATCGATCACAGGTTATAGTATGGAACAGGCACAAATACAAACCAAGTGTTATTACAAACCATAAGTCTAATTAGTTTTACAAATTATTCAAATTTTATTACAAACCTTTAAACTATTCAAGCGTCCCAAACTATCTACCTGGAAACACACCAAACTATTTACAAGCACTAGACCTCTGATCAAACCTGGATCTCAAGCCTGCTCTGGCTTAGCTGAAAGATTAGATTGATAAACAAATATGAGCGAAAGAAATGCTCAGCAAGCAGTATAAAATGTGTTCGAAATAATAAATCACATCATGATAATAATTGAACAACATGATAAAAATATCAGTAATATTTGATTAATAATAAAGCTTCACAAGCTATCAACAATGAATAATAATTTTTAGATTGGAGTCTAACTCCGACGGACGTACTATCACATGCTGATCAGCTCGTGTGATAGCACAAGGTCATAATTTATAGAAACATGTCCCCAAAATACGAGTACTCAATTAAAAAGGCAATATACCTGCCTGTGGCAAAAATGGTGTCATAGTATTTCATACAACGCATAGAAATAGCCCTCCGCTGGACCGTCCGTCCCGGTCACTTACGCATTCATCCAATCCATAAACCATTTTGATCAAAGGAGTCGAATTAAAGAACATCCTTAACCATATAACTCCCCATTCTTCATGGTCCAGAGTTATCTCAACAATCGATGGCGAAATAACTAGAACAATTAGTTATTTGCTAATCTCAATTCAATGTTCCACTGTATAGAGTAATTTATAGCAAAATATAAAACGTTTAACTATTCTGAACTTAGAATAGTATGGAAATTGAAAGAATAAAGTTCAGAGTCAATATCAATTGAATGATAAATGAAGATATAAGTACTTGCATAATATGATTCGAAATAAACGTCACTTGAACAATAAGTGAAGTTAGAGGTACTTGCCTGGTATGCTCGATAACCTGTTACTATAACTCTGCTTATAGATGCTGGCTACTATCTCCGTCTAACACTTGACTGCACTCCTTGCTACTTGATTCTATAAACAAAAGGACTATCTTAATTGACAGAACTAAACTCAATCGACGTAACTATACGTTTTGACATCTACCCGATCGTTTATAACTAGCATGGCATTTTAAAACTGTAACAGATAGCATGTATATCACGTAACACGTAATCATGGTATTCGTATAACACGTACTCAAATATTTCATGTAACACATAAGTCAGATCATTAAAAGGTACGTCTCAGTGCATTCAGAATGAAAATTAGGTCAATATTAGCATTTACCGATCAAATATCGACTCAAACTGATACACAAATCAAATGACATTGCAATACAAAAGAAATTAGGTCTCAAAAGTATTTTTATTGGAAGCATAATATTTTTCTGAATCTGTACGCGTTCGTTTCGTATTAAACGGACGAACGGTTTAATTATTATGAATAAAATAAGAAATAAATAGAAATAAATCAATTAATAATCATATTAATTGATTTTTTTAAATACCAAAATATAATTTTTAAAAGTTGAAAAATAATTTTTAGGAATTATTTGGATTAATTATAAACAAATTACATTTATTTAACTATTTATAAATAAAATTAATTGATTAATTGATTTTTAATCAATTAATTAAATTCATAAATAATTAACTAAAATAAACTATAAATAATTAAATCAAATTGTATTTCTGAAAATAATTAAGGAACATAATTTTAGGAATTTAAAAATAATTAAGAAAATAAATTTTTTTTTTAGAATTATAATAATAAGTAAATGATTTTTAAATATAAAATAAATGATTTTTGGAATTTAGAAAATGATTTTAAAATAAATAAAAAAACAAATGCAGAAACAGATTTGGAGGAACAGGGGAGGAGGCAATCGGATCAAACAGAGGGGAGTTGAAGAACACAACCGGAATTCTGACGAACTCGGCCGGAATCTGGGGACAAACCCGGAAACCGGCGAGTCTCGCCGACTTCTGGCGAGTTCCCACTCCGGCCTAAAACATTCAAAACGACTCGATTTCTATTGCTTCTCAGTCCAAATCAACTTCGAATATCTCCCACAGTCCAGAACTCACAGCAACGACATCAAACTCCCACCTGAACACCATTTTCGGCAAAACAATCAACCCAGAAACGAAGAACAGCGGTGTTCTTCGCGGTTTTCCGGCGAAATCAGGAAACAACTCGTTTCTTACCCAAATTCGACAAACAATATCTCAAATCAAGGCTGAGAAACATTCAAACACGTTTATATATTCATAAACAACAATCACAACACGTATCAACTGGAGAAAGTAAAAATAAAAAGAGTAAAAACCAAAAACTTGATTCAGCACTTCACAACATCAATTCGTCTGATTTTACATATGAATCCACTCTAAACATCGTCAGGAATGATTATATAACATCAAAATCACTAGAAAATTAACAGAAAAACAAGGCTCAAATCGCAACAAAAAAAACGACGAAGTCGTTCTTGGTATATATCGAACCTTAGTTCGTGTAATTGATGCCAAAACGATCGTCTCTTCCCAAGCTATAATTTGGTATCAAGAATACACTAACACGACAACTAGATCGCAGGAACCAGATGAACTCCGAAAACTGAAACTTGCATATGCTTATCGGATAATGAAGAGAGAAAAAGAAACTGTATTTATCATATAGGTTTTGATTTTTGATTTTTTTTTTTATAAATTATAAATTAAGCAGATAGTTACGAAGACCATTTATACTTAATGAAAATAACATCCAATAAATCACCAAGCGGTACTCTTTATTTCGTAATTAAAAATAACAAGCCCGAATCTAATAATTTATTATTAAATATTATTTGTAAATAACAACAACATTTATACCAAAATTCCCCGAAAATTATGAATAATCCAAAAATACGAAAACATGAACTATTTGAGGAATCTTTAATTTTATAAAAATACGAATACAAATTTTGTGGGTTTTAACATCCCGGTGGGGTCCCGGTCCATTGATTTTTTTTTGAAAAATAGGAACGATCCCTAAATTACCAGAAAATCCGATAACACATAAAATGTATTGAAACACGCGTAAAATGAAATAAAACGAGTATCTTAATAAAGTCGCTAATAAATATGCGCCCCGATTGCAGATAAAGTCATATAATTGCAGTTAAACATATCTTAATCGATCGAAAAATTTTCTGGCCCGCACAGAAGCACACATAACAGTTATACCGTAAATATATCATGGCAATAATCACTTTAAATTTGTAAAACACATCATATTTATTTATTTAACACATAATATTTACATAATTTTTCCCGGATATTATATCATTTATGTAATCTATTTTGATTTCATTGATATTAATAAAAGGCTTGTTTTGTTTTTATTGCGGGCTCTATCTATTTAAATGTTTAAATAAGATATACCACAGTTTAGAGTAAAGCTTTTTATGGATTGTGATGAGATCATAATAATGAGACCTAAAAGATGATAACTCTAAACTTAAATAGTTCCTGGTCGTAGGATTACTAACTGGTAATTAATAATCCGCAAAGATCGGTACATACTATGCTTGCTTCATTATGAAGGATGTCTGTTCTCATAGACATTTGTGTGGTGACACTATAGCTAGTATGTAGGTGCTTATTATAGAATAAGTTCACTGAACATGACTCACACAGCTGAACAACTGATGGAGTTCACTCACGTGTCAGCAGTTATTCACATAGTGATAGTTGTACAAGTATCCTTAGACTTGAGATCATCATAGTCATCTTGTGTACACTGAACTATGCTTCGGTTTAGTTCTTAGTCTCAAGGGACAATTATAAGGGCTCTACTGGGTATAGGAATTTGTACACGAAGATAGTGTATGATCAATAAAGGATCTACCCCTTCCAGTGTAGGAAGAGAATGTTCAATGCTGATCCACTTATGTTAGTTCAGGAATTTCTGGCCAGAGTGAATTAAATTAGAAAGGAGTTTCTAATTTACATTAAATAGAACTAAGCGTAGTGAATGGGATAATAAGTGATTAAATAAGATAGGCTTGACACAAGTTACATGCCTTGTATTTAATCGTGACATTGCAGGGTAGAAGGAATTAATTGTACGGTAACTACTCACTGAATAGGTTCTTGGTATTCTAAGCAGTGAATTCGTATTATCCCGATAGTCGCGATATGCTGAGAAGTATCCCTCACGATGTAGAATAAATATGATTAATTAATTAATCATATTTAATGAATTAGAGAATTTATATAAATAATGATAAAATAGTTTTATTATTATTTATTTCTACTACCGGCTTAATATTGAACCTACAAGGTCACACCATAAAAGAGAATGATTTAATGGTGGAGGAATTAATTAATAATGGATGATAATTATTTATTATGAAATAAATAATTAATTGGCAAATTTAATAATTGATTAAATGAGATTTAATTAATTATAAATTAATTAAGAAAAGGTTCTTAATATTATTAATTAAGAATTTAATTTTTGGAAATTAAATCAAGTGAGAGAATTATTTCTAAAGAGTTTAGAAAAAGGATTAATAATTAAAAGGTGTTTTAATTATTAATGAGAATAATAAAGGGTTAATAATAATAATATTTTATGGGAAAATTTTCAGCTGAAAATTTTGCCTATAAATATACTATTATAAACCCTATTTTTTGCCTCAACCAAAAGGATTTACAAAACCCTAATTCTCTCCATCTCCTCCTCCTTCGTTACATCGTTTCCTTGGTGGATACCGGTGGAGTGCTTCACACTTGAGGAGCAGCTGGTAAGGATCTACGTTCATCGTTCTTGGATCGCTATTAAAGACCTCCATCTCTCCATTAACGTAAAGCTTCTTAAGGTAAACACACTAAACTACGAATTAAATATTATTTTTCGCATGGATCCTGCGGAGGGTTTCGGTTTTTTTTAAGATTAAATTTACGTTTTTGCTGCATTTATGTGCTGAAAACCCTTCAATGGCATCAGAGCTACTTGCGAAAAGTTTTTAATTCGTTTATGTGTTTAACTGTTTTCGATATATGAGCATGTACGTGATTCGCCATGATTTGATATTGATATAATTGTTAGGAATATGTGTATTAGTTTGATGATAAGTTAAACAAAACACTTATGTAGAAATCTAGTGTTTGTAGCCTCAACGGATAAGGCCATTTTGGCTATCCGTTGAAGGAGTAGCATTACTTAGAAATAAGTTTAGTATTATAGCATATTTCATTCTCTGTATTTAAATTGTAATTCTTAGATGTTGTGGGAAATTATCAGTCATGTTGGCTACTAGTGGATATGCAAATAGGAGGGCTAATTGTAAATATTTCATGCCTTGTAATTTTGTATAAGTGAAGTAGTATCAACTGATATTAAAGGCCTTCAACGGATGAGAAACAAAGCTTCAACGAATGTCTCTAAAGCTTCAACGGATAACATCCATCAACGGATGAGTGCTTCAACGGATAAAGCTTCAACCGCTAATGCATCATCGGATAAAGCTTCAACGAATAAAGTCATCAACGGATGAAAGCTTCAACGGATGCTTAGTTCAATAGCAGTTGATAGTGACAATTCATAAGCTGACAGAGGCACATGGGTTGACAGAGACAAACTGGAATGTGGCAGCCTCTAGGAGGAATCAAGAAAATGCAGCATTTACATTCTGGTGCAAACAAGGAAGTATTCAAAGATTCACAGCTAAACCTAAATTGCATTGGATAGAGAAATGAAGAAGAAACATGTGAAGAACCTTTTAATTGTATTATACAGTTTTGTCTTCACTTGTAAACTTGGTGATATATAAACCAAGTAGCAGCTAGTAATTAGATGGTGAATTTTCCAGAGCTGTTTAGAAAAATCCAGAGAGAAAATCATCTAGTTTGTACTAGGACGCAGCTGTGATTTAATTCTTTAAATCACATATTTTCTGAAATAACACATCTCTGGTAGAATAACAAATCCACCAGAAAAGTTTTTAAGTCTGTTGTGTTCTTTACATTTGTGTTTGAATATATATTTGTATGCATTAGCTCTAAGCAATTCACACACACTTGTTCATCAAAACACATAGCCTAGAAACTGCTTAAAACTTGAAAAAGTTTTGAGATTTAAATTCAACCCCACTTCTGTAAATCGCATTGTTAGTTCACTGGGAATAACAATTGGTATCAGAGCGAGCTCTTAACATACAAAGAGTTTAAAGATCTATTCTGCTAACATCATGAGTAAGAAGGATATTGGAGATAACTATCATCACTGGAAAGTGAAGATGCATTTACATCTTTTCTCTCAAGATGAAAGCTACATCAACTGCATTGAAAATGGTCCTCACATCCCTCACAAGGTGGCCACAGCTGCTACTGCAACAGTTGCTGTTGGACAGTTTATTCCCAAGCCAAAAGCAGAATGGACTGTTGAAGATATTGAAGAGGTTGAAAGGCATATGTCATAGCCTATTCGTTTATTCGAGGATTTAACTCAACTCAAATAAGAATGTAATAAGTAAATAGTGGATCTATCATCAGAGAGATCTCACAAAGTAATGTCAAAGGATAAAGAAACATTGTTCATCTGCAGACTTGATGATTCACTGGAAGAAGTTCAAGAATTTGATCATGCCTCAGTGATATAAATCAAGATCGTGGATTTAATCAAGTGACGGAGATCTCGTCAGGGTATCATTTTATTACAAGGATTTAATCAGAGTATCAAAGTCAAGACATGAAGAAATGTCACGGAAGTTAGTCACTCATGAACCAGACAGTACATCGAGTGTCAGCATTGAAGTGGCGGAATTGATTCATAAGTCTCAGTGATTTTCAGAAGATTGTCAGAAGAATGGATGCTGCTCAGGGTTAGTATTAATTCTCTATTAATTAATTAAGTCATATAATTTAATTAAGAAAATAAATTATATCTGCAAAGATTAATTTATTGATTAATTGAATTAAATTGATTAATTAATTTAGAATTAATATTGAGGATTTATAAGATTTTAATTGGTTTAAAATCTGCTTAAATTCAAAACAAGACAATTCATTTGAACTAGTATGACAATCGGTATGACAATTGATAGTCATACCGAAAGTCATGCCAATACATTTAATTGTCTTATTAGAATTTCTTTTTAGATTAAAATCTGTTATTAATTCAGCAAGACAATTTATTTGAACTAATATGACAATCGGTATGACAATCAATAGTCATACCGAAAGTCTTGCTAGTTCATTTTGATTGTCTTGCTAGTTGTAAATATTGTCATACTGAAAGTCTTGCTGGACAAAGAGATTGTCATGCCAGTACATTTTTCAGTTCGGTGTTTGATAAAAAGCAGCAGAAGACTTTTGTTGATCAACAATTTACAGAATCCAATCAAACAGAACACACAAGAGAAAAAGGAGCAGAAAACAAAAGCATAACATTTTATTTTTCATCTACTTTTCTTCAAGATTAAATTTCTAGATTGTAAAGTTAAATCCAATCAACTAGAAATATTTATCTTGTTCTTGTGTATCAATCTAGCGGATTAAAATCCCTAGAACTTAATCTCAAATCGCATTTAGCATTTGATCTTTTAATTACAAAAATAGAAAAAGTTCATGTCGAATTTATTCTAGATTTGTAATAATTGATTTGAGATTAATCCCTTGTAACCGATACCGTAGTTGTAACACCTTTCAAGTTTAATAAAAGTTTTATTTAACTTGAATTTTGTTTCACAATTTTATTCCGCATTTTATTCGATTAAACGGTATTGTTTGCATTCAACCCCCCTTCTACAAACAAATTGGGACCTAACAATTGGTATCAGAGCCTTCTGATTAACGTACAAATCTAGATCCTAGACTTTTGTGTTTCTTTCACTTCTTGAATTTTTTATTCACTCAAAAAATTCATAATGACTACACAAAAAGTTGGAACCGTTAAAATTCCACTTTTCGATAAAGAAAATTATGTTATGTGGAAGAAGAAGATGCTACTATTTTTACAGGTTGCTCATCCCAAATATTTGCAAGTGTTGAAGAAGGGTCCAAAAATTCCTATGGTTATTGAACCAGAGGTAATAGAAAATGATGTGGTGATCACCAAAGCGAGAACTTATGTGAAGGATCCTGAGGACTTCTCTCCTGCTGAAATAGAAGAAGCCTCCCTGGATGCTAGCCTTCAATTAATCTTAGTAGATTCCCTTAATCCCCTAATGAATAGACATGTGATGAATTGTAAAGATTCCAAACATATCTGGGAAACTATTGAGATTATTAATGAAGGCACAGAGGAAGTTAGGGAGAACAAACTAGAAATCCTAACCTCTGAGTATGAATACTTTAAATCCAATCCAGGGGAAGAAATCACTGAAGTGTTTGAGAGGTACAATGCATTGATCAACAACCTGAACATTAATGGTAAATACTATTCCATCAGGGAGGTCAACAAAAAGTTCCTTTTAACACTGCCAACTCATCTCGAACATAGAATCACTGCCATAAGAGAAGCAAGAGATCTGAGTGAGATTTCTTTGGAAAGGCTCTATGGTGTGTTAAAGACTTACGAGTTGGAGCAGATTCAGCAGAAGGAAGTTTACGGGAAAGGAAGAGTGGTCAGCACGTCTACTGCTCTAGTAGCTGATGAACAACAACAACAACCACAATATCAACAACAATCTCAACAGTCAGAAAGAATGGTACAGTCTTCCAAGGTTGAAGATAATGTGATAGTAGCAGAATTTGATTCTCCTACTACAAATCAATCAGGAGATGATTATTATTCCTTGGAAGAACTGGAGCAATTGGAGGATGAGTCAATGGCCCTGATTGTCAAGAGATTCTCAAATGTCAGATTCAAAAGGAATCCCAAGTTCAAGTACAAGTCCAACTACAACAGATTCCAGAAAGGTGGATCTTCATCCTCTAACACCAGCAGTGGTGGGTATAAAACAGGGATGGTTGATCGAAGCACCATTCGATGCTTCAACTATAATGAGTTGGGACACTTTGCCACATAATGCAGGAAGCCAAAACCAGCTAGGAAGAACTCTTACGATTCTAATCAGAAGAGTAAATCTGAAAGGGCTTACCTGGCAAAGGGAAGAAGCTGGGATGATACTGACAGTGAAGATGAAGAAGTTGGGAATCTTGCTCTCATGGCTAGTGATGCAAGCACCTCATCGTCAAGAAAAGAGGTAAAATTTACTGATGCTAAATTAGTTTATCATCTAGGAGGTTCCTTAGATTGTGCTCGTCGTGATAATGAATTGTTAAATCAACGAATCAAAGACCTTGAGAAAGAGGTCAATGAATTAAGACTTGTACACATTAATCAAGATAAATTAAAAGATCAAGTGTCTTTTCTAGAGAATAGAGTTGACTGTTATAGAAAACTTGAAACTATTCTTAAAGACAAGATCACTGGTCTTGAGGCTAAGGTTAAAGCTTACTTTAATTCTTGTTCGAAGTCCAAAGAGTTTTACAATAAGCAAGCTGTTAATCAAACATCTGGTATAGGTTATGATTACAATGCTGCTATTGGAAAATTAGGCATAAACTCCCCTCCTCATGTCTGTGCTAAAGGCAGGGAAGTACCACATATGCTTAAGGGTGTTGATGAACCCCTCTATAAAGAATCAATTGCTGAACCATTTGATGAGACCTCTTTTATTATTCAAGAAGAAATCCGTGCTGAAGATAATGCTAATGGGAAAGCTATCTCCAAGTCAAGTGTGTCAAAAGTTCCAGTCAAGGTTGTGAAAGCAACTGAGACTAACTCAGACACACATGAGTTGGATAACACAAATGCCATGTCTACCATGCATAAGTTGCCTATTGTTAATCCTTCTCATAAAGCATGTGGTGTTCCTGATTGTATGTCTTGTGCTTTTAATCTGATATTTGCTTATTTTAATGGTAAGCATGTTTCTAATGATAAGACTACTCCTCGTCAGCATGTGAATAATAGAAAGCATGATAGGTCTAAGACTGCTAGTCCTCCTAAAGCTAGAAAGGAGACATTTGTGCCTAAGCCTAAACAGAAATTTGTCAAGGCTGTTCATAAGGTCAAATGTTCAGTCATTGAGAATGTTGAGAATATTAAAATTAAGAATGTTGTTTTGCCTGATAAAGGCCAATTTTACAAGAATGCCGGACCCAGCCAAGCTTGGGTTCCGAAGAAGGTCTAATCCATTTATATTGCAGGGCATTAAACAGGTACAACCGGTAGTGTGGATTCTTGACAGCGGATCGTCAAGACATATGACCGGAGATAGAGCCCTGCTATCAAATGTGGTTGAGAAAGCTGGCCCAGTGGTTACCTTTGGAGATAACAGCAAAGGTTTAATGGAGGGATATGGCTGTTTGCTAGCTGGAAATGTTATCATTGAAAATGTATATATTGTGCAAGGACTTGAACACAATCTGCTTAGCATTAGTCAGTTCTGTGACAACGGCTACAATGTTTTATTCGACAAGCTGAAGTGTCAGATTCTGCACAAGAAAAGTGAAAAACCCTCCTTAATGGGAATCCGGAAAGGAAATCTGTTCGTAGCTGACATGAACTCTAGAAGCAATCTTGAAGTTAATTGTTTCTATGCAAAGGCATCGTCAGATGAGAGTTGGCTATGGCACAAGAGACTTTCTCATCTCAATTTTAAAACAATGAATTCTCTTGTCAAAAGAGAATTGGTAAGAGGTCTGCCTCAGCTGGAATTCTCTCCAGAAGGACTATGTGAGGCTTGCCAGAAAGGAAAGTCAAAGAAAGCAAGTCACAAAGGCACTGACACATCTTCCATAACTGGTGTTCTGTAATTATTGCACATGGATTTATTTGGTCCAGTTAATATCCTTTCAATGTCAAAGAAGTGTTACTGTCTTGTGATAGTTGATGACTATTCCAAGTATACGTGGGTTTTATTTCTTCACTCTAAGGATGAAACACCACAAGTTGTGATTGATCATATCAAGATTATTGAGTTAGATTCTAACGTCCCTGTTAGAGCAATAAGGTCAGATAATGGGACAGAATTCAAGAATGCACTTCTCAATGGATTCTGTACAGACAAAGGGATTACCAGACAATTTTCAGCTCCTAGAACCCCTCAGCAAAATGGAGTGGTAGAAAGGAAGAATCGTACATTGATTGAAGCTGCAAGAACGATGTTAAGTGAATCAGGTCTTCCAATGTACTTTTGGGCTGAAGCTGTCAATACTGCATGTTATACTCAGAATCGAACTCTAATCAACAAAGACTTCATGAAAACTCCTTATGAGATTTTGAATGAACAGAAACCTTCTATCAAATACTTTCATGTATTTGGTGCCAGATGCTTCGTGCTCAAGGATGGAGATGATCGTCGTGGTAAGTTCGAGGCAAAGGCATATGAGGGTATTTTTGTTGGATATGGAAGAAGATCATATAGAGTGTATATCATTGATCAACACAAAGTAACTGAAAGTGTCAATGTTACATTTAATGACACTAAACTCCCTAGTATCCAAACTGAAGATCCTTCTGAGAAACTGAAGTTTGATGATACGTCAGATTCAGAATCAGAACATGGTCAAGAACCTGAGGTTGTTGCTGGTGAAGAACCTGTTAATCATGATGATACTCAAGGTAATAGTGATGGAAACTTTGGCAACAATGAAGATACCACTGCTACTGACGGAGAATCTTCAAGTCAACATGGCAACAACTCAGGGGGAGATACTGAAGGATCATCTAGTAGGACACAACATCACAATGAATTTCAAGGCGAATCATCAAGATCAAATCTTCCAAGACAGACTGTCTGGAATAAAGCTCACCCTTTTGAGTTGATTATTGGTGATCCAGATGTTGGAGTCAGAACTAGACGTGCTACTCAAAATGAGTGTCTGTTCTCAGGATTTCTTTCTGAGATGGAACCTAAGAAGATTGAAGAAATACTAACTGATCCAGATTGGGTGATTGCTATGCAAGATGAGCTCAATCAGTTTGAAAGTCAACAAGTCTGGAAACTAGTACCTAGACCTACACACAAGAAAGCTGTTGGTACTAGGTGGGTATTCAGGAATAAACTAGATGAAGATGGTGTGGTTACGAGAAACAAGGAAAGACTGGTAGCAAAAGGGTATACTCAAGCTGAAGGCATTGATTATGATGAAACCTATGCTCCAGTGGCTAGACTTGAGGCCATCAGGATATTTCTGGCATTCGCAGCATTCTCAAACTTTAAAGTTTATCAAATGGATGTCAAGAGCGCCTTTCTAAATGGAAAGCTGGATGAAGAGGTATATGTAGAGCAACCTCCTGGTTTTGAAGATCCAAATCATTTGCATTTTGTCTACTTTCTTTTCAAGGCAATCTATGGTCTCAAACAGTCTCCAAGAAAATGGTATGACACTCTCTCTGAATTTCTTATTGAAAATAGCTTTGTTAGAGGTGTCATAGACAAAACTCTCTTTTCTAAAAAACATAAGAATGATACTATATTAGTCCAAGTCTATGTGGATGATATAATATTTGGGTCTACTAATGATAATCTCTGTAAGAGATTTGCTAAGTTAATGCACAACAAGTTTGAAATGAGCATGATGGGAGAGCTGAAGTTCTTCCTTGGATTACAAGTAAATCAAAGGTTAGATGGAACATTTATTTGTCAATCCAAGTATCTCAAGGAACTCCTCAAAAAGTACAATCTAGAGGACTCTGCATCAGCAAGGACTCCATCAACTACAGCTGTCAAGCTTGGACCATGTGAAAACTCCATTAAGGTAGATGTCACAAGCTACAGAGGTATGATTGGCTCGTTACTCTATCTTACTGCAAGTAGACCAGATATTATGTATGCTACATGCTTATGTGCAAGGTTCCAAGCGGATCCTAGAGATATTCATCTCATTGCTGTTAAACGAATCTTAAGATATCTTAAGGGAACACCAAATCTAGGTATTTGGTACCCTAAAGAATCTGGTTTTAACCTTGTCGGATATACAGATTCAGATTATGCAGGAAGTGTTGTTGATAGGAAAAGCACCTC
The DNA here is from genome assembly GCF_009905375.1 of Apium graveolens. NCBI lineage: Eukaryota > Viridiplantae > Streptophyta > Magnoliopsida > Apiales > Apiaceae > Apium > Apium graveolens. The sequence goes on from NC_133651.1 coordinate 178,511,782, forward strand.
AGGGAGTTGTCAATTCCTAGGTAGCAGACTAGTCTCATGGTACAGCAAGAAACAACAAACAGTTTCCAACTCAACGGCCGAGGCTGAATATATTGCTGCTGGAAGCTGCTGTGCTCAGATCTTGTGGATTAGGAACCAACTACGAGACTATGGCTCTGTATTGAACAAAATTCCTATTTTATGTGACAATACAAGTGCAATAGCCATCACCAACAACCCTGTGCAGCACTCGAGGACAAAGCACATTGACATCAGGTATCATTTTATTAGAGAGCACGTCATGAATGGTACTGTTGAACTATTTTTTGTTCCAACAGAAGAACAAATAGCAGATATTTTCACTAAACCACTTGACGAATCCACATTTATCAGATTAGTTGGTAAATTGGGCATGTTGAATAGTTTTAGTGATTAATTTAGTTAATATCTGGGATCTGTTCTTGAATGAATTTACAAATGAATTTTTCATAAATGAAAAATTCATTTGCAAATTTATTTTATCAATTTATCATATTTCTTGCTTATTTCTATGTAATTTATATTATCTTATCTGTTTTTATTTTCCCTACTTGTTAATTTAAAATATATCAGAATTTATTATTTTTATTCTAAAAATAGATTTCTATTGAATTTTAGCAAATAAAATTCATAGAAAAATATAGTTATATAAGTCAGTACATAGATATATATAGTTATATAAGTATGTACATATTTGATTGTATTTCTACTGAAATGACAATCGACAAGACAATTGAAATTGTCTTGCTGAAAGTCATTTCAGTACTTATATATATATATATACTTATTTTCATGAAATAGGTTTATTTCCATAATGACAATCGGCAAGACAATTGAAATTGTCTTGCTGAAAGTCATTTCGATATATAATTGTCATATTAGTGTTTTTCAGTATAGTTTATACTGGCAAGACAATTGGTATGACTATCAATTGTCTTGCCAGTTATAAATAATATATATATATATATATTTTCTTTTATTTTATACTGGTATGACAATCGGTATGACTATCAGATTGTCATACCAGTTATATATACTCAGTGTTTATTTTGTTATTTCTTTTATTTCTGTTTTTTTTCTTTCCTTTCTTTTTCCTGGTATGACAATCGGTATGACAATCCAGGATTGTCATACCAGCTGTAATATAAAGGCGTACAGTTCAGTTTTCCTTCAAATCACATCAGTTTTCTTTTCTTTCAAAAATTCGAACAGTTTTCTCTCCTTTCTCTCTCTACTCGATCTTAATCAAACCCCAACTGCCATTGTTGATCTTAATTGCTCGAGTTTTTACTCAGCATACAAATTCATCACTTTGTGATATATACATACAAGTATATATATACAGAGGTGCTGTTGGATTTTTGTTAAAAAAAACAAAAACAAATCAAAATCAGTTTCTGTTTTTTTATTTTATTTATTTATTTTGGTTATTTTTAATTTTAATTTCAATTTCTGTTTTGTGTCTTTTGGCTTTTCAAAACTGCGTTTGTGAGTTAAGAATTTTAACGAGATACATTTCTGTCTAAATTTTTCGATTATAATTAATTTAATTCGAATTAATAAATTAATTTAATTAATTCGAATTTTCTTAATATTATTCTTAAAATTCTGAAAGTGTGTGTCTTATTATTATTTTAAATGGCTCTCAATTTCCAAATTGTCGCGCATAATCAGGTTGGTTATTTTAATCCAGAAAAATGTGATGTGGAAAAATTTAAGCCATGGATTAGATTTTTAAATGACCATTCGATTGTTAGCTCTGCTATTAAATCAAATGTGATTTTAAACGTCGATCTACTTAGACTGATTTGCACAACCTCTACTGTGGCCGATGATTCAAAATCTTTTTCATTCACCGTCGCAAACACACAGTATGTAGTTGATGAAACAGTCGTCAATCGTGCGTTAAATTTTCCACTAGACAATTTCTGTAATTTACCCTCTGAAAATGATATCACAAATTTTTTCCATGCTATTCACTATCAGGGGGTGATCAATTTAACCAAACTTTCCAAATCCAATTTGGTGTCTGAATGGGATATTTTCTTCGATACACTTTCCAAAGTGTTTTCCAACTGCACAAAATCCAATTTTCATAACATCACTTCCACTCTGCAGTATATTGGTCTTGCGGTTGTTTTCAATCAAAGGATCAATTTTGGCAAACTACTTTTTCCCATTCTCTTGAGACGTCTAACTTCTGCTTTACATGATCATTCTACAAATCGTAGGGTATCATGTTACTATGCTCGTTTTCTCATGCTTATAGCAGATCATCTTCTCACACCTGAACACAAAGCCCTTTTTGCTAACTCTGCAGTAACCGAACCCCCTCCAGTTAGCAAAAAGATTTACACTCGCCAAGACACAACCTTCAAATTCATGCAAGTTCCAGTACTTGTATCTGCTTTCATGGCCACTTATATTCCTTTACCTATTTTCAATCTTCCCGGTCATGAACAGCAACCTCAACCTCCAGTGGTTCAAGCCACCCAGGCTCCTCCAACATCAGATGCTCTTCCATTACAGGTAGTAATTCCTCACTCTCACTCCCTTCCTACTTCTGTTGAAAGACCCCCAGTGGTTGATAGGGCTGACCATGAAGTTGTAGAACCACAGCTTCAATCCCAGGTCATAGAGCCAAACACAAAGTCACATTCTATCTCAACCTCTCCCCCACTGTCTAAAATGTTAACCAGAAGATTACTAGGAAGTAGTACATTTTAAATATGAGTGAACCCTCAGCTCTGCCTCCTCCTAAGAAAAGAAGAACATATTCTGAGGCATCTGAAAGCCCATCCTTGTCCTCCCAACAGGACATGGACTTTGAAATGGCCAATGAACAGTTACTAGATGCATTCTCTCAACAGGATGCATCTATTGAAATTCGCCATAGGGCCATGGCATCTTGTACTGAGTCAAGCACAATTCCATTACTCACAATGGAACCATTCACTTCCCCAGATCATACTCAGGACACAGAGCGAGGAGTGCACGTAGAGTCGGTTACAGTGCCTGCCATAGTTACGGCAGAAGAGCAGTCACATGCTTCAGAGGGAAAATCTGACTCTCCGCCATCTTTAATAGAGTCATTTTCTCCCCTCCCAGATCCAACACCTCTGGCTCCCTTATGGGATTCTCCACTCGCAGATTTATCTGGAGAAAGTGGAGGGCAACTCGGTCAATCTATCCCTGAAGAAATTCAGACATCTATTTCAAAAGATTTGATGGTATTGACTGAGGATCGGGACTCGCAAATTCCCATTGCACCGCCACTGACCTCTCTTGAAGAGGCTAGGGTGATTTTTACTGCAGGTACAGAAGAACAGCAACAGGAAGACTCCTCACGAGCAATTATATTGAGAGAAACACAAGCACGTGAGGTGAGTGAACCAAACATGAGTGAAATTCAGGTGAGAGCACACACAGACACAGATACTCAAAACCTGTTAGCTCAAATTGCTGCTCTAAAAGAAGAACTTGCTAAAAGCCAAGCTGAAGCTCAAGCATTCAAAGCACAAGTGGTTGAACGGTCTTCTTCTTCCACCTCTGTCAACAATCAGCTGGCAATCATAAGGAATGACATCTCAGATCTCAAGACCACTGTAATACCAAAGCTCAATTCCATTCAGGACACTCCAACTTTATCAGCTGATGACATATCCAACTTCTGCTCTCTACATACAAGAATGACTTCTCTTGAAGACCTCGTTGAGATGAATCATTCACTGGACTCCTCAAGATTTCTAAAGATAGAGACGGGCTCGGAACATCTCAATGAAGGGATAAGCACCTATATTTCATGATCAAGAATTCTCATTGCCCTAATGAAGAACAAAGAACTTATTTTGAAGGACCGTCTGGTGGAGGATCAGGCTCTGGAGGTGATGGAGGTTCCAAAGGAAGGTCAGAAGAGGATCCCTCAACTAAGGGGGAGAAGAAAGGGAGTAGTGCCAAAGGGAAGGAAAAAGATACCTCTGCTGGAGACAAAGGAAAGGCTGATGATGTCTACTACAGTGGAGAACAGGATGACTTTGATATTTTTGACATTCCCACTGAACCAGTTCAGGAAGATAAAGATGGGTTATTTGAAGCTGAAGAGGAAAGTGATTTTGGAGAATGGGAAGAAGAAGCTCAAGTGGATCCTCTATTTGAGAAAGAATTTCAGAAAGAGCAGTCAGAGATGAAAAGAAAAGAAGCTGAACTCAAGAAGTCTCTCAGATCATTGACATGAGGAAAGACATTCAAAGAACAGAAACTCTTCAAAAGCAACGTCTTCATGACATTAAGGCTCAAGAAAGGAGAAGAGATGTCAGACTGAAGATTGGTGAAAAATGGGATGAAGCTAGAAGAGTACTTGATATGCCTCAGTTGAGCACTAACAATGATAGGCAGTTCTTACATCTTCTTGACAAGCTGGAAATCTCAAATCCTAACAATGACATGTACATGAATGCTATCAAGACTGAAGTCTCAAGGATCACAGCTGCTTTTGATAGATCCCTAAATGAGATGAGCATTTTTGTATATTGTCAGAGTGAAGGATCTTTCAAGGTGTCACTTCATCTATTTGAGAATCGTTCTTTGTCAGAGATTTGGGTTCTTTTAAACAAAGTCAAAAGAAGCTCAGAATTGAATGAAGTTCTTCGAGAAAGGCTTAAAGAGTTTGCCAGCAGGGCTAGTCCTCAAGTGGTCAACAATCCTCATCAGGTGAGATTCTTTAAGTCTGATTGTCTTCAAATCTGTCAGCTAGATGTACAATCTCTTAAAGACTACTCAGCTAAGCATCTGGTCTGGATGGAACATCATTTAAGAACTGCTGGATACTCATCCATGTTGAAGACTCAAGCTGCTGATTTGATTCAAGCTTATTGTGAAAAGAATATTAAAAGGTACAATCAGATCAAGAATAAGCTGAAGTCAATTGGAGTTCAACCAGTCAGACCAGCAAGCTTCACTTCAAAAAAGGATCGTGTTTTTGACAAGGAATTGCTTCAAGATTTAGAAGAAGGTGAAGTCAGAAGAGAAGACAACTGAAGTCAATTAGCTCAAAACTCAATGTAATATGATTAGAGCTTTATGAATCAAGATAGTCTAATGTAGTTATATGTTCAGGCTAGAGGAACATCTATCTTGTATTCACTTGTAAATTTCATTTGGAATCTGGAAAATGTTAAATATAATCCAGAACTTTTCTGCTATTTACTTTGCATTACTGTTTATATCTTTTTCTTATTTGTTAGTTGAGTTATCCTCTAGGTATTTGTTGTTATTGTCTAACAAGCAAATAGGGGGAGATTGAAAGGCATATGTCATAGCCTATTCGTTTATTCGAGGATTTAACTCAACTCAAATAAGAATGTAATAAGTAAATAGTGGATCTATCATCAGAGAGATCTCACAAAGTAACATCTGTCAAAGGATAAAGAAACATTGTTCATCTGCAGACTTGAAGATTCACTGGAAGAAGTTCAAGAATTTGATCATGCCTCAGTGATATAAATCAAGATCGTGGATTTAATCAAGTGACAGAGATCTCGTCAGGGTATCATTTTATTACAAGGATTTAATCAGAGTATCAAAGTCAAGACATGAAGAAACGTCACGGAAGTTAGTCACTCATGAACCAGACAGTACATCGAGTGTCAGCATTGAAGTGGCGGAATTGATTCATAAGTCTCAGTGATTTTCAGAAGATTGTCAGAAGAATGGATGCTGTTCAGGGTTAGTATTAATTCTCTATTAATTAATTAAGTCATATAATTTAATTAAGAAAATAAATTATATCTGCAAAGATTAATTTATTGATTAATTGAATTAAATTGATTAATTAATTTAGAATTAATATTGAGGATTTACAAGATTTTAATTGGTTTAAAATCTGCTTAAATTCAAAACAAGACAATTCATTTGAACTAGTATGACAATCGGTATGACAATTGATAGTCATACCGAAAGTCATGACAATACATTTAATTGTCTTATTAGAATTTCTGTTTAGATTAAAATCTGTTATTAATTCAGCAAGACAATTTATTTGAACTAATATGACAATCGGTATGACAATCAATAGTCATACCGAAAGTCTTGCTAGTTCATTTTGATTGTCTTGCTAGTTGTAAATATTGTCATACCGAAAGTCTTGCTGGCCAAAGAGATTGTCATGCCAGTACATTTTTCAGTTCGGTGTTTGATAAAAAGCAGCAGAAGACTTTTGTTGATCAACAATTTACAGAATCCAATCAAACAGAACACACAAGAGAAAAAGGAGCAGAAAACAAAAGCATAACATTTTATTTTTCATCTGCTTTTTTTCAAGATTAAATTTCTAGATTGTAAAGTTAAATCCAATCAACTAGAAATATTTATCTTGTTCTTGTGTATCAATCTAGCGGATTAAAATCCCTAGAACTTAATCTCAAATCGCATTTAGCATTTGATCTTTTAATTACAAAAATAGAAAAAGTTCATATCGAATTTATTCTAGATTTGTAATAATTGATTTGAGATTAATCCCTTGTAACCGATACCGTAGTTGTAACACCTTTCAAGTTTAATAAAAATATTATTTAACTTGAATTTTGTTTCACAATTTTATTCCGCATTTTATTCGATTAAACGGTATTGTTTGCATTCAACCCCCCTTCTACAAACAAATTGGGACCTAACAGAGGTGCACAAGGACAAGAAAGCCATGAATATTATGTTTAATGGCCTAGATCAAGATATGTTTGACAATGTCATTAACAGCCAAACTGCTTAGGAAATTTGGGATACTGTGCAACTTATCTGTGAAGGTACTGAGCAAGTTAGAGAAAACAAAATGCAGCTTCTCATTCAACAGTATGAATATCTTCATTTTGAAGAAGGAGAATCATTGAATGATATCTTCAACGGATTTCAGAAACTGTTGAATGGATTGAAGCTGTATGGAAGAGTGTACCAAGTCAAGGACTCCAATTTAAAATTTCTGAGGTCTCTACCAAAGGAATGGAAGCCTATGACTGTTTCTCTATGAAATTCTCAAGATTATAAGGACTTCACACTTGAAAGATTATATGGGATTTTGAAGACCTATGAACTTGAGATGGAACAAGGTGAGCTGTTGGAAAAGGGAAAGAGAAAAGGAGGATCAGTTGCACTTGTAGCTGACAATGAGAAGATTGAAGGCAAGAATAAGGAAAAGACAATGCCAAGTCTCAAAATTGTCACAAGCAAATCAGATTCAAGCAAGGGAAATGAGCAAGTAGCTTAGGATGAAGACAATTCCAGTCAAGATGACTCTGATGATGTTGATGAACATCTGGCTTTTCTGTCCAGGAGGTTTGTAAAGATGAAATTCAAGAAAAATACAAAATTCACTAAGTCAAACAAAAACATAGTGGACAAATCCAAGTTCAAATGTTATAACTGTGGCATTAGTGGACACTTTACAAATGAGTGTAGGAAGCCAACCTCTGATAAGAAGAAATTTGAGCAAGTTGATTACAAAAAGAAGTATTTTGATTTGCTCAAACAAAAGGAAAGAGCTTTTCTCACTCAAGATGATTGGGCAGCAGATGGAGCCAATGAAGATGATGATATAGAATATGTCAACCTAGCCCTGATGGCTAATTCTGATGAAAATGAAACTAGTTCATCAAGCAACCAGGTAATTACTACTGATCTCTCTCAGCTTTCTAAGATCGAATACAATGAAGCCATAAATGATATGTCCAATGAATTATATCATTTGCGTGTTTCCCTTAAATTACTAGCTAAAGAAAACACAAGAATCAAAGAGAATAATTTGTTTTTAAGTGATAGGAATGCTGTGTTAGAGAATCAGGTAATTGAGCTTGAAAAGATTAAAATTAAATGCTTGACTGTTGAGAGTGAACTAGAAGAAGCTGTTAAGAAAGTAGAAATTCTTTCTAAACAGTTAGAAAGTGAGCAAGAGGTAATCAAGGCTTGGAAAACATCTAGGGATGTTAGTGCTCAGATTGTCAAGGTTCAGGGAATTGAATCATTCTGAGAGAATGCCTGGAAGAAAAACAAAAAGGAGTTAGAATTAATTGATGGACTGTCAACGGATGTGGAATCAACGGATGATGAAAGTTATCCATTGAAGGAAGAAAAAGAGCATCCGTTGAAGGCTCATCAATTAAAATAGGCAAGTGATTCTAAAGAGAAAAATCTCAATTAGAAGGTTGGTTCAACTTTCAAGAACTTTGTCAAAGAAGGAGCTAGCACATCCAAAGATGCCAGTAAGGCGAATATAGGACACATGACTTTAGATCAGTTGAAAAATAAGTTTAAATTGGTTGAGGATAAAAAGGAAACTAAAAGAAAATCTAATAGAAATGGGAATGTATGGATTAATAAACACAACAATTACACACCTGATAAGTATGCTCCTAGAAAAAGCTGTGTGCATTGTAAAAGTGTTAATCATCTATCTGATAACTGTAAATCTGTTAAGAATGCTCCCATGCCTTTAACTCCCTCCATGCCTAACATGTCTATGTCACCTCTGCATGCTATGCCTGTTATGTCTCTTCAGAATCCTCATGCACATTTTGCAAACATGCCATATGTTAATAATCCTTATTTTACTGCATTCACTATGCCTCAGATGCCATACAACATGCCTATGTGGAATAATATGTTTGCACAATCTATGCCTTATCAAATTCAATCAAATGTGCTAAATGATTCTGTGATTAACCCTACACTTCAACCAACTACATCTGAGACCAAGGTTGACCCAAAGTTACCTAAGTCAAAAGATGCAGGAGGAATGAAGTCTAGGAAAAAGACTAACAAGGCTGGACCCAAGGAAACTTGGGTACCAAAATCAACTTGATTGATTTTGTTGTGTACAGGGAAAAAGAAGGAATCTATGGTACTTGGACAGTGGCTGTTCAAGACACATGACAGGAGATTTCACCCTGCTCATAGAGTTCAAGGAGAGAGCTGGCCCTAGCATAACCTTTGGAGATGACAGCAAAGGGTTCACTATGGGATATGGCTTGATTTCAAAAGAAAATGTCATCATTGATGAAGTTGCATTAGTTGATGGTCTCAAACACAATCTATTGAGCATCAGTCAACTATGTGACAGAGGGAATACTGTTTCCTTCAATTCTGAAGCCTGTGTTGTCACAAGTAAGAAGGACAACAAAGTGGTTCTAACTGGAGTTAGAAAAGGGAATATATACTTAGCTGACTTCAACTCTACAGATTCAGAATCAATTACTTGTCTTCTCAACAAAGCAAGTCCAGATGAAAGTTGGCTATGACACAAGAAGCTGTCCCATTTGAATTTCAAGACAATGAATGATCTAGTCAAAAAGGACTTAGTTAGAGGAATCCCTCTAGTGGAATTCACAAGGGATGGACTGTGTGATGCTTGTCCGAAAGGAAAGCAAAATAAAGCATCATTCAGTAAGAAGCTTGAATCAGTAATTGATGAACCATTACAACTGCTACACATGGATCTTTTTGGACCAGTCAATGTATTGTCAATTTCAAGGAAAAGATATTGCCTAGTGATTGTAGATGATTTCTCAAAGTTTTCATGGACTTACTTTCTTGGATCAAAGGATGAAGCTAGTGAAATCATTATCAATCATATCAAGCAAGTCAACAATCATCCAAATTTCAAAGTAAGGAATATCAGGAGTGACAATGGAACTGAGTTCAAGAATTCAATCATGAAGTTGTTATGTGAAGAAAATGGGATCATGCATGAGTTCTCAGCTCCAAGGACTCCACAACAAAATGGTGTAGTGGAAAGGAAGAACAGATCACTAATTGAAGCTGCAAGAACAATGCTTGAAGAGTCAAAACTCCCAACATACTTTTGGGCTGAGGTTGTTAACTGTGCATGTTACACTCAGAATATTTCTCTAATTAATCAGGCAAAAGGCATGACTCCCTATCAATTGTTCAAGAGAAGAAAACCAACTTTAAACTTTCTGCATGTCTTTGGTTGCAAATGCTACATTATAAGGAATCAACCTGATCACAAAGGGAAATTTGACGCAAAGGCTGATGAAGGAATATTTGTTGGTTATTCTGCTGGAAAATTATATAGGGTCTACAATCTAAAAACCAACATTGTCATGGAATCTGTGCATATTGTGTTTGATGATAAAAATATTGATGGACTAATAGATGAGGGACATCATGAAGGACTCAAATTTGACAACATTGAGATATATTGTGATGATAGTGAAGATGAGAATGATGGAGAAGGCACCTCGAAAAGAATTCAAAATCTGCCTTTGGATAATGCACAGAATGTTGCATCCGTTGAAAGTCATAATTTAGCTTCTGTTGATAGAAGCAATGCAGCATCCATTGAAAGACAAAGTGCATCATTCGTTGAAGTTCATAATGAAGCATCCGTTGATCACAGTCTGTCAACGGATAATCATTTCACTTCATCAGTTGATAGAACTCCCAATTCCTTTCAAAGGATCAGCAACTCAGGGGGAGTTTCAACCAATCAACACTCTATCTCACATCATGACAATACTGAGGCAACCTCATCTAGAGCTAATCTACCACCTCAAATGGACCAAGAATCACCCTTTTGAACTGATCATTGGTGATGCTACATCTAAAGTGCAAACTAGAAGGGCTACCCAAGATGAATGTCTGTATAGTAGCTTTCTATCACAGGAGGAACCTAAGAGAGTGGAAGAAGCTCTATTGGATCCAGATTGGATTTTAGCAATGCAAGAGGAGCTAAACCAATTTGAAAGGAACAAAGTATGGAAGCTGGTACCCAAGCCAAAGAACAAGAGTTCTATTGACACAAAATGGGTATTCAGAAACAAGATGGATGAAAATGGCATTGTCATAAGGAATAAAGTCAGATTGGTTGCTAAAGGCTATTCTCAACAAGAGAGAATAGACTTTGATGAGACATTTGCTCTAGTTGCCAGACTTGAAGCCATCAGAATCTTTCTAGCCTATGCAGCCCATGCCAATTTCAAGGTCTATCAAATGGATGTCAAGAGTGCATTTATGAATGGGGAATTGGAGGAAGAAGTTTATGTAAGCCAACCTCCAGGATTTAAAGATCCAAATTTTCCAAATTATGTGTATTATCTGTTGAAAGCACTCTATGGACTAAAGCAAGCACCTAGAGCCTGGTATGAGACTTTGTCAAAATTTCTTCTAGATAATCACTTCACAAGAGATACTGTTGACAAAACTCTTTTCTTTAGAAATGTTAATGGCTCTACAATACTTGTTCAAATTTATGTAGATGATATTATATTTGGTTCTACAGATGATAAGCTTTGTAAAAAGTTTGCTAAGTTAATGCAAAGTAAATATGAAATGAGCATGATGGGAGAGCTAACTTATTTTCTTGGTTTACAAGTTAAACAAGTTAGTGGTGGAATTTTCATTAGTCAAACTAAATATATTTATGATCTTTTAAAGAAGTTTGACTTAATGGATTGTTCATCTGCAAAAACTCCCATGACCACTGCCACCAAGCTTGAATTGAACAAGGCTGAAAGGTCTGTAGACATTTTAAGTTATAGAGGCATGGTTGGCTCACTTTTATATTTAACTGCTAGTAGACCTGATATAATGTTTTCTACATGTCTCTGTGCTAGATTCCAAGCTGACCCTAAAGAGTCTCACTTAGTGGCTATTAAAAGGATTTTCAGATATCTCAAAGGGACTCCAAATCTAGGAATTTAGTACCCTAGAGAGTCTGGTTTTGATCTAATTGGCTACTCAGATGCAGATTATGCGGGTTGCAAAATAGACAAGAAAAGAACAACTAGCACCTGTCAATTTCTAGGGAATAAGCTTGTGTCATGGTTCAGCAAGGTGCAAAATTATGTTTCAACATCAACAGCTGAAGTTGAGTACATTGCTGCCGGTAGTTGATGTGCACAGATACTGTGGATGAGGAATCAACTATTTTACTATAGAATAACTGTTGACAAAATTCCTATATTCTGTGACAACACAAGTGCCATTGCCATTATTGAAAATCCAGTGCAGCACTCAAGAACCAAGCACATTGACATCAAGTACCACTTCATAAGGGAACATGTGATGAAAGGTACAGTGGAACTTCATTTTATTCCAAGTGAAAAGCAGATTGCAGACATATTTACTAAGCCACTTAATGAATCAACATTCACAAGATTAGTAAGTGAGCTAGGTATGCTAAATTATTCATAAATTTATGTCCTCATTATAATTTGCTTTGAAGCCTGAAATGAATTTGTGGCAAGAACAAAGTTGGCTTTAAGTAAAGTTTATTCTATCAATGGATATTCCCTATTCGTTGAAAGCCAAAATTATTCTATCAACGGATGTTCATTATCCGTTGAAAGATAAATACATTTCTGGTAATTTTATCCTTCAACGGATAAAAACAGTGTTAATCTTCAACATATAACTATTTACCTCATCCGTTGAAGTGCCACATCAGTTACTTTAAGTGAGTCACAGCCGTTGATTCGTTTACTTAACCGTTAATACATATATATATAGTCGCATGTATTTGTATTAAAGGCAGTTTTCAGAATTTCTACAGTTTTCTTTATTCTCAAACGGCTGTAATTTACTTAAAAGTATCATTTAATCATTTTATTTATGTTTTAATTCGATAAAGTATAAAAGCCCATTGAATTCTTATTTTCACTTTACGCTTTCTTGCAATTTTACTCTCCTTCTCTCCCAAAACTCTCAATCTTTTCTCTGCAACCTCTACTCACAACAATGGCACCAGTAGTCAAGATTATGTCTCAATCTGGCTTTGTTTATGAAAAGAACAATTTCGTAGCCTTGGTAGAAAAGAATGAAGCCCACTCAGATTATCACAAGATGATGAACTTCATCAAGAACTATAAACTAAGTTATGCAATGCTGGAAGCCCCAACCATTTATTGTGAGGTAATTGAGGAGATTTGGACAACTGCAGAGTTCAACTCCACAGATATGACCATTGCTTTCTCTCTCGAAGGTAAGGATTACTGTATTAACTGTGATGATATACAGTCTTGCTTTAAGCTACCTGAGAATAATTCCATGACACCACACAGTGATAATGATATATCTGCTATGTTAGATTCCATAGGCTATTCTTTTGATTCTGCTAGTTTAGGGAGCATTTGTCATGCCCCCAACTTAAACAGCAAATTAAATATAGCTATTACAAAATTTTAAAAGAATTAACACAACCAAATCGAAGATCTTACAGTTTAGGGTTTGGAACAGCCCAACACTATCAACTATTACATCTGATTTTTGAATACCGAGTCCTCACATAAACTACTATCACTTATTCTACCTAGCTCGGACATAAGCATCAGCATCACAGGTCTTACGGGCAGTCTGCTTGAATCTAACCAAAGTTGCTAGCTGTAATATCAGGGTAAAGCAAGGAGTGAGCCAAATGCTCAACAAGTGCTAACAGTACGACACAAAACATAATCGAGATATACATTAAAGAATGACAATGGAAAGACATAACCAATGGCAACGAGAGATAAAACTGTGTGAGATGGCATCATTTTGCTTGTATCAAAACAATTTTTAAATCATGTCTTAATGAAAATCATTTTATGACGCTACGGATTACAGCCGGTGATCAGCCGCGAAGTAATCCCGAACCTCGCTGGGTTCTAATACATTAACGGGAATCCCTAGGCAACTTTTAAGCCTAATATAAGTGTGGAAGGGACTCGCGTCTCAGTCCAGATCCACTATTCAAGGAAAACATTTATCCCCCTTTGGGACTGAAAACCCACATTTTATTTATTTCAAAAACTGATGCCGAATTATAACAAAATCTCTTTTAACAGTAAACATTTTTACTAAGGGAATATAGATCAACTCGAAACACGGGAAATATGGTACTAAATCTCAGGGCCATGATTCACAAAACTATACTCTATTAAAGTAACTGAATGGTTTTCATATCTCAAAGATTTAGACAAGGGAATTCAGTGAGGCTATTGGATATTATAAAAGGGTAATGCCAAATTGGGCTTTAAGCAATGGTTTCTCATCAAGGTTCAAGTGCTGGATCATCAAAAAGGTAGGCTTCATGAATACTAAGGGTGTTGGGGTATGCAGAAATGATCTTTAACTCAGGATATATCAGAATTGTTAAGCTTTAGGATAAGAAAGAGGGTATCAATCAATGAGGAATCACGTTGGTAAGTATCTGACTATCAGAGTTCAAGGTAAGGTTCTATAGGGGTTCAAGTTTCAGGGTGAGATATTAATACTTAGAAATCATTAGCATGTTAATCAAGAGGATCAATCAAGTATTATAACAACTCTTTATTTTATCATGGCATTCAACTATCATGAAAAGACTTTTGAACTACTTGTAATACGTACTCGAGGGTTCATGGCATCTCTATATAATTCAAAGATAAACATAAGATACGCTTGATTTAATATATCAAATGATACAGGATAGTTGTAGCAATGTATGAACTATTAGCAGTAAATACGAAGGTCAAGTTGAATCATTTGCCTTGAGAAAGGCTGGTCTGGTCTGACTGGTAGGAGCAACTGGAGCTTCACTCGACCTTTATGGCAAGTTTTCCCTCGTCTCGAGATCCTACATAATAATAATAATCCTCATTATAATATATTATTACCATCTTAACCTATTTACAACTTGAAATTAAACACGGATGGCACTTAGGCCTATACGCACTTAATTTTATATTCACTTTTAAATTACAAAAGTACACACATAGCCACATATTCACATATCATATATTAACACCAAATAACACCATATATACCATAATGCAACACTAGGCTTGGATGATCTCGACTCACCACTTAAGTCACTTGGTCGCTAAACTAGACAAGGTCTTCTAATTTTGGCTTCCTAACTCGATGTGCCTTTCCTAAAATTATCCAAAACCTATTGACCCTCACTTGTGCCTTTAGCTCTACTGACCTTATAACATCTTACAACTATGGTGGTCGACCTAATACTCACCTCTAAGTGTTCTAAAACTATGTGATAAGTGAAAGCGCTCACTGGTGCAAATTTCAGGATGACAACTATGGTTTCTTGAGTGCATTAGACACTCTTAAACTACAAGTTTTCCTTCAAAACTTTTACACAAGACTCTCCTGACCTAAGGAAATCTCACAAACTTGATGTGGCTTAAGGGCCTGGCTTGGGCCTTCTTGGGCCTAAGCTAAAAGTCCATGGTTCCCCTGTTTTTCTGGGCAGAAAACGCCCTGACTTGAATTAACTTGTGACACATGGTTCTAACTCATATCCTATGAACTATGATTGTAAAAACTTCTCTGACACTCCCTCTAACTAAGGCCCAATAGGGCCTAATGAGGGCCTACCCATGACATGGTCAAATCTTCCTATTTCTAAGTTACAACAAAACTGTCCCCTGCTGGACAGATTTTGTTATTCTACTTGTGCACCTAACCAAAAGACATGAAAACCTCCAACCAACTCCTAAACCCTTTTATATACTCCCAATACTAACTTCTGGTAGCTTGGGCCTCAAATTTCACATCAATGACATGGTCAAAACTCACTCTAAACCTCAGGGTACTAAACTGATTTTCTGTAGAAACTATAACTCTCATTTTCCAAAGTTTTGACTTGACAAACTCAACTAACAACTCAATACTTAACCCAAGACTTATACATGATATTCTACTGAATTAACTCCCTTATTCTCAAAATAACCTTGGGTGAGATCATCCTTACCTAAGGTACAATTATGGCAAAACAAAAGAGATCACATTTCTCAACTCACCAATCATTAAGTTTTTGAAACCACAAGATATGCATTTTATAAAAGATAACCACGAATTATTACCATGCAACAAGAAGCATAAATCAATATTAACACATTATTCCTACTGAAATTAAGGCTCACTAACAAAATCTTTCCAAATGATCAAAATCTTACAACATTCTAATAGAAATCCACATGCATGCATGTCCTCGGGTTTTGCAAACCAAAACAACACATTTTCTACATATATTCTACCATAAAATTGACATGCAAGCCTAGCATAAGCTATACCTAGATGATCACTTAGCATGCAAGGAGTTTTATCAAATTTTCACCATAAAATTCAAGTCATTATCACATAAACATGCAAAATTTGAGCAAAACAACAAGAATGATCTCAAGGACCATTCATTCGGCTCCCATATGGTCATGGCCGAATGAAATGGATGGGAATGGCCATTTAATCATCAAGAGTTTCCTTCTCAAGACTTGGCACTTATCCATTCCTTGTAGTCCTCTCAAAAACAACCCTAAACTCACAAGAATCAAGGTTGTATTTTGAGTTTCACTAAAACTTTTACATGCAACCTTTAAACTTGAACTTTCTACTCAAAACTCTTTGAAATATGAGTGATCATGGTATGGGAAGTAACATTTACTTGTGTAAATAGTGGAAGCTTGGTTGAGGATTGAAGAAAAAAAAAGAGGGAGGGGGGTTTCGGCTTTTAGCCGAGAGTGAGGGGGAGAGCTGAAAGGCATATGTCATAGCCTACTCGTTTATTCGAGTATTTAACTCAACTCAAATAAGAATGTAATAAGTAAATAGTGGATCTATCATCAGAGAGATCTCACAAAGTAACATCTGTCAAAGAATAAAGAAACATTGTTCATCTGCAGACTTGAAGATTCACTGGAAGAAGTTCAAGAATTTGATCATGCCTCAGTGATATAAATCAAGATCGTGGATTTAATCAAGTGACAGAGATCTCGTCAGGGTATCATTTATTACAAGGATTCAATCAGAACATCAAAGTCAAGACATGAAGAAACGTCACGAAAGTTAGTCACTCATGAACCAGACAGTACATCGAGTGTCAGCATTGAAATGGCGGAATTGATTCATAAGTCTCAGTGACTTTCAGAAGATTGTCAGAAGAATGGATGCTGCTCAGGGTTAGTATTAATTCTCTATTAATTAATTAAGTCATATAATTTAATTATGAAAATAAATTATATCTGCAAAGATTAATTTATTTGATTAATTAAATTAATTGATTAATTAATTCTGAATTAATATTAAGGTTTTTCAGAATTTTAATTAGTTAAAATCTGTTTTAATTCTAAAAAGACAATTGATTGTACTAGTATGACAATCGGTATGACAATTGATAGTCATACCGAATGTCATGCTAATTCAGTTGATTGTCTTGATAGAATTATTATTTAGATTAAAATCACTTATTAATTCAGTAAAACAATTTCATTTGAACTAATATGACAATCGGTATGACAATCAATAGTCATACCGAAAGTCTTGCTAGTTCATTTTAATTGTCTTGCTAGCTCTAAAAGATTGTCACACCGAAAGTCTTATTGGACAAAGGATTGTCACACCAGTTCATTAATCTCGGCTGTGTTGATTAAAAGAAGCAGAAGACCAATTCTTTAAAAACCAAGCAATCAAACAGAAGCCAAGAACAAACAGAGAAAAAGCAGCCAAATATTTCATCTTATCTGCTAATTCAAGATCACAATTTCTAGCTTGTAAAGTTAAATCCAATCAACTAGAAATCACTCTCTTGTTCTTGTGTAACAATCTAGCGGATCAAAATCCCTAGAACTTAATCTCAAATCGCATTTAGCATTTGATCTTTTAATTACAAAAATAGAAAAAGTTCATGTCGAATTTATTCTAGATTTGTAATAATTGATTTGAGATTAATCCCTTGTAACCGATACCGTAGTTGTAACACCTTTCAAGTTTAATAAAAGTTTTATTTAACTTGAATTTTGTTTCACAATTTTATTCCGCATTTTATTCGACTAAACGGTATTGTTTGCATTCAACCCCCCCTTCTACAAACAAATTGGGACCTAACAATTGGTATCAGAGCCTTCTGATTAACGTACAAATCTAGATCCTAGACTTTTGTGTTTCTTTCACTTCTTGAATTTTTTTTTTATTTATTCACTCAAAAAATTCATAATGACTACACAAAAAGTTGGAACCGTTAAAATTCCACTTTTCGATAAAGAAAATTATGTTATGTGGAAGAAGAAGATGCTACTGTTTTTACAGGTTGCTAATCCCAAATATTTGCAAGTGTTGAAGAAGGGTCCAAAAATTCCTATGGTTATGGAACCAGAGGTAATAGAAAATGATGTGGTGATCACCAAAGCGAGAACTTATGTGAAGGATCCTGAGGACTTCTCTCCTGCTGAAATAGAAGAAGCTTCCCTGGATGCTAGCCTTCAATTAATCTTAGTAGATTCCCTTAATCCCCTGATGAATAGACATGTGATGAATTGTAAAGATTCCAAACATATCTGGGAAACTATTGAGATTATTAATGAAGGCACAGAGGAAGTTAGGGAGAACAAACTAGAAATCCTAACCTCTGAATATGAATATTTCAAATCAAATCCAGGAGAAGGAATCACTGAAGTGTTTGAGAGGTACAATGCATTGATCAACAACCTGAACATTAATGGTAAATACTATTCCATCAGGGAGGTCAACAAAAAGTTCCTTTTAACACTGCCAACTCATCTCGAACATAGAATCACTGCCATAAGAGAAGCAAGAGATCTGAGTGAGATTTCTTTGGAAAGGCTCTATGGTGTGTTAAAGACTTATGAGTTGGAGCAGATTCAGCAGAAGGAAGTTTACGGGAAAGGAAGAGTGGTCAGCACATCTACTGCTCTAGTAGCTGATGAACAACAACAACAACCACAATATCAACAACAATCTCAACAGTCAGATAGAATGGTACAGTCTTCCAAGGTTGAAGATAATGTGATAGTAGCAGAATTTGATTCTCCTACTACAAATCAATCAGGAGATGATTATTATTCCTTGGAAGAACTGGAGCAATTGGAGGATGAGTCAATGGCCCTGATTGTCAAGAGATTCTCAAATGTCAGATTCAAAAGGAATCCCAAGTTCAAGTACAAGTCCAACTACAACAGATTCCAGAAAGGTGGATCTTCATCCTCTAACACCAGCAGTGGTGGGTATAAAACAGGGATGGTTGATCGAAGCACCATTCGATGCTTCAACTGTAATGAGTTGGGACACTTTGCCACAGAATGCAGGAAGCCAAAACAAGCTAGGAAGAACTCTTACGATTCTAATCAGAAGAGTAAATCTGAAAGGGCGTACCTGGCAAAGGGAAGAAGCTGGGATGATACTGACAGTGAAGATGAAGAAGTTGGGAATCTTGCTCTCATGGCTAGTAATGCAAGCACCTCATCATCAAGAAAAGAGGTAAAACTTTCTGATGCTGAAATGGTTTATCATCTAAGAGGTAACTTAGATTGTGCTCGTCGTGATAATGAATTGTTAAATCAACAAATCAAAGACCTTGAGAAAGAGGTCAATGAATTAAGACTTGTGCACATTAATCAAGATAAACTAAAAGAACAAGTATCTTTTCTAGAGAATAGAGTTGACTGTTATAGACAACTCGAAACTATTCTCAAAGACAAGATCACCGGTCTTGAGGCTAAGGTTAAAGCTTACTTTAATTCTTGTTCGAAGTCCAAAGAGTTTTACAATAAGCAAGCTGTTAATCAAACACATGGAATAGGTTATGATTACAATGCTGCTATTAGAAAATTAGGCATAAACTCCCCTCCTCATGTATGTGCTAAAGGCAGGGAAGTACCACATGTGCTTAA
The DNA here is from genome assembly GCF_009905375.1 of Apium graveolens. Lineage (NCBI taxonomy): Eukaryota > Viridiplantae > Streptophyta > Magnoliopsida > Apiales > Apiaceae > Apium > Apium graveolens. Next base: position 178,531,461 of record NC_133651.1, read on the forward strand.
GGGTGTTGATGAACCCCTCTATAAAGAATCAATTGCTGAACCATTTGATGAGACCTCTTTTATTATTCAAGAAGAAATCCGTGCTGAAGATAATGCTAATGGGAAAGCTGTCTCCAAGTCAAGTGTGTCAAAAGTTCCAGTCAAGGTTGTGAAAGCAACTGAGACTAACTCAGACACACATGAGTTGGATAACATAAATGCCATGTCTACCATGCATAAGTTGCCTATTGTTAATCCTTCTCATAAAGCATGTGGTGTTCCTGATTGTATGTCTTGTGCTTTTAATCTGTTGTTTGCTTATTTTAATGGTAAGCATGTTTCTAATGATAAGACTACTCCTCGTCAGCATGTGAATAATAGAAAGCATGATAGGTCTAAGACTGCTAGTCCTCCTAAAGCTAGAAAGGAGACATTTGTGCCTAAGCCTAAACAGAAGTTTGTCAAGGCTGTTCACAAGGTCAAATGTTCAGTCATTGAGAACGTTGAGAATATTGAAATTAAGAATGTTGTTTTGCCTGATAAAGGCCAATTTTACAAGTATGCCGGACCCAGCCAAGCTTGGGTTCCGAAGAAGGTCTAATCCATTTGTATTGCAGGGCATTAAACAGGTACAACCGGTAGTGTGGATTCTTGACAGCGGATCGTCAAGACATATGACCGGAGATAGAGCCCTGCTATCAAATGTGGTTGAGAAAGCTGGCCCAGTAGTTACCTTTGGAGATAACAGCAAAGGTTTAACGGAGGGATATGGCTGTTTGCAAGCTGGAAATGTTATCATTGAAAATGTATATGTTGTGCAAGGACTTGAACACAATCTGCTTAGCATTAGTCAGTTCTGTGACAACGGCTACAATGTTTTATTCGACAAGCTGAAGTGTCAGATTCTGCACAAGAAAAGTGAAAAACCCTCCTTAATGGGAATCCGGAAAGGAAATCTGTTCGTAGCTGACATGAACTCTGGAAGCAATCTTGAAGTCAATTGTTTCTATGCAAAGGCATCGTCAGATGAGAGTTGGCTATGGCACAAGAGACTTTCCCATCTCAATTTCAAAACAATGAATTCTCTTGTCAAAAGAGAATTGGTAAGAGGTCTGCCTCAGCTGGAATTCTCTCCAGAAGGACTATGTGAGGCTTTCCAGAAAGGAAAGTCAAAGAAAGCAAGTCACAAAGGCACTGACACATCTTCCATAACTGGTGTTCTGCAATTATTGCACATGGATTTATTTGGTCCAGTTAATATCCTTTCTATGTCAAAGAAGTGTTACTGTCTTGTGATAGTTGATGACTATTCCAAGTATACGTGGGTTTTATTTCTTCACTCTAAGGATGAAACACCACAAGTTGTGATTGATCATATCAAGATGATTGAGTTAGATTCTAACGTCCCTGTTAGAGCAATACGGTCAGATAATGGGACAGAATTCAAGAATACACTTCTCAATGGATTCTGTACAGACAAAGGGATTACCAGACAATTTTCAGCTCCTAGAACCCCTCAGCAAAATGGAGTGGTAGAAAGGAAGAATCGTACATTGATTGAAGCTGCAAGAACGATGTTCATGAATCAGGTCTTCCAATGTACTTTTGGGCTGAAGCTGTCAATACTGCATTTTATACTCAGAATCGAACTCTAATCAACAAAGACTTCATGAAAACTCATTATGAGATTTTGAATGAACAGAAACCTTCTATCAAATACTTTCATGTATTTGGTGCCAGATGCTTCGTGCTCAAGGATGGAGATGATCGTCGTGGTAAGTTCGAGGCAAAGGCATATGAGGGTATTTTTGTTGGATATGGAAGAAGATCATATAGAGTGTATATCATTGATCAACACAAAGTAACTGAAAGTGTCAATGTTACATTTGATGACACTAAACTCCCTAGTATCCAAACTGAAGATCCTTCTGAGAAACTGAAGTTTGATGATACGTCAGATTCAGAATCAGAACATGGTCAAGAACCTGAGGTTGTTGCTGGTGAAGAACCTGTTAATCCTAATGATACTCAAGGTAATAGTGATGGAAACTTTGGCAACAATGGAGATACCACTGCTACTGACGGAGAATCTTCAAGCCAACATGGCAATAACTCAGGGGGAGATGCTGAAGGATCATCTAGTAGGACACAACATCACAATGAATTTCAAGGCGAATCATCAAGATCACATCTTCCAAGACAGACAGTCTGGAATAAAGCTCACCCTTTTGAGTTGATTATTGGTTATCCAGATGTTGGAGTCAGAACTAGACGTGCTACTCAAAATGAGTGTCTGTTCTCAGGATTTCTTTCTGAGATGGAACCTAAGAAAATTGAAGAAGCACTGTCTGATCCAGATTGGGTGATTGCTATGCAAGATGAACTCAATCAGTTTGAAAGTCAACAAGTCTGGAAACTGGTACCTAGGCCTGTACACAAGAAAGCTGTTGGTACTAGGTGGGTATTCAGGAATAAACTAGATGAAGATGGTGTGGTTACAAGAAACAAGGCAAGACTGGTAGCTAAAGGGTATTCTCAAGCTGAAGGCATTGATTATGATGAAACCTATGCTCCAGTGGCTAGACTTGAGGCCATCAGGATATTTCTGGCATTCGCAGCATTTTCAAACTATAAAGTTTATCAAATGGATGTCAAGAGCGCCTTTCTGAATGGAAAGCTGGATGAAGAGGTATATGTAGAGCAACCTCCTGGTTTTGAAGATCCAGATCATTTGGATTTTGTCTTCTTTCTTTTCAAGGCAATCTATGGGCTAAAACAGTCTCCAAGAAAATGGTATGACACTCTCTCTGAATTTCTTATTGAAAATAGCTTTATTAGAGGTGTCATAGACAAAACTCTCTTTTCTAAAAAACATAAGAATGATACTATATTAGTCCAAGTCTATGTGGATGATATAATATTTGGGTCTACTAATGATAATCTATGTAAGAGATTTGCTAAGTTAATGCACAGCAAGTTTGAAATGAGCATGATGGGAGAGCTGAAGTTCTTTCTTGGATTACAAGTAAATCAAAGATTAGATGGAACATTTATTTGTCAATCCAAGTATCTCAAGGAACTCCTCAAAAAGTACAATCTAGAGGATTCTGCATCAGCAAGGACTCCATCAACTACAGCTGTCAAGCTTGGACCATGTGAAAACTCCATTAAGGTAGATGTCACAAGCTACAGAGGTATGATTGGCTCGTTACTCTATCTTACTGCAAGTAGACCAGATATTATGTATGCTACATGTTTATGTGCAAGGTTCCAAGCGGATCCTAGAGATATTCATCTCGTTGCTGTTAAACGAATCTTAAGATATCTTAAGGGAACACCAAATCTAGGTATTTGGTACCCTAAAGAATCTGGTTTTAACCTTGTCGGATATACAGATTCAGATTATGCAGGAAGTGTTGTTGATAGGAAAAGCACCTCAGGAAGTTGTCAATTCCTAGGAAGCAGGCTAGTCTCATGGTACAGCAAGAAACAACAAACAGTTTCCAACTCAACGGCCGAGGCTGAATATATTACTGCTGGAAGCTGCTGTGCTCAGATCTTGTGGATTAGGAACCAACTACGAGACTATGGCTCTGTATTGAACAAGATTCTTATTTTATGTGACAACACAAGTGCAATAGCCATCACCAACAACCCTGTGCAGCACTCGAGGACAAAGCACATTGACATCAGGTATCATTTTATTAGAGAGCACGTCATGAATGGTACTGTTGAACTATTTTTTGTTCCAACAGAAGAACAAATAGCAGATATTTTCACTAAACCACTTGACGAATCCACATTTACCAGATTAGTTGGTAAATTGGGCATGTTGAATAGTTTTAGTGATTAATTTAGTTAATATCTGGGATCTGTTCTTGAATAAATTTACAAATGAATTTTTCATAAATGAAAAATTCATTTGCAAATTTATTTTATCATTTTATCATATTTCTTGCTTATTTCTATGTAATATATATTATCTTATCTATTTTTATTTTCCCTTCTTGTTATTTTAAAATATCTCAGAATATTCTATTTCCTCTAAAAATATTTTTCTATGAATTTTTATTTGCTAAAATTCAATAGAAATCTATTTTTGGAATAAAAATAATAAATTCTGATATATTGTCTTTGTTTCAGTATATTTAATTAGAGTCTGTACATATTTGATTGTCTTTCTACTGAAATGACAATCGGCAAGACAATTGAAATTGTCTTGCTGAAAATCATTTCAGTACTTATATATATATATATATATATATACTTATTTTCATATTAATTCTGTGTTTAATGCTGATATGACAATCGGCAAGACAATTGAAATTGTCTTGCTGAAAGTCATTTCAGTTTAAATTATGTTTATTATATTCTTCAGTATAGTTTTATACTGGCAAGACAATCGGTATGACTATTGGATTGTCTTGCCAGTTATAAACATTATATATATATTTCATTTTATTATTATACTGGTATGACAATCGGTATGACAATCCCGGATTGTCATACCAGCTGTTATATAAAGGCGTTTGTTGTTTTGTTTTAAACCATCACAACAGTTTCATTTCTTTCAAAAATTTCGAACAGTTTCTTCCTCATTTTCTCTCTTCTCTCTCTTCGAACTAAAACCATCAATCTGATTCCTTCCTTGCTCGAGTTTTTACTCAGCAAACTAATTCATCACTTTGTGATATATACATACAAGTATATATATACAGAGGTGCTGTTGGATTTTTCTTAAATAAAAACAAAAACAAATAAAAATCAGTTTGCCCCTTCAAATTCAATTTGTGTTTGTTGATTTTGAACTTTTTATTTTTATTTTCAATTTCTGATTTGTGTCTTTTGGTTTGTCAAAACTGTGTTTGTGAGTTAGGAATTTTAACGAGATACATTTCTGTCTAAATTTTTCGATTATAATTAATTTAATTCGAATTATTAAATTAATTTAATTAATTCGAATTTTCTTAATATTATTCTTAAAATCTGAAAAGCGTGTGTCTTATTATTATTTTAAATGGCTCTCAATTTCCAAATTGTCGCGCATAATCAGGTTGGTTATTTTAATCCGGAAAAATGTGATGTTGAAAAATTTAAGCCATGGATTAGATTTTTAAATGACCATTCGATTGTTAGCTCTGCTATTAAATCAAATGTGATTTTAAACGTCGATCTACTTAGACTGATTTGCACAACTTCTACTGTGGCCGATGATTCAAAATCTTTTTCATTCACTGTCGCAAACACACAGTATGTAGTTGATGAAACAGTCGTCAATCGTGCGTTAAATTTTCCACTTGACAATTTCTGTAATTTACCCTCTGAAAATGATATCACAAATTTTTTCAATGCTATTCACTATCAGGGGGTGATCAATTTAACCAAACTTTCTAAATCAAATCTGGTGTCTGAATGGGATATTTTCTTCGATACACTTTCCAAAGTGTTTGCCAACTGCACAAAATCCAATTTTCATAACATCACTTCCACTCTGCAGTATATTGGTCTTGCGGTTGTTTTCAATCAAAGAATTAATTTTGGTAAACTACTTTTTCCCATTCTCTTGAGACATCTAACTTCTACTTTACGTGATCATTCTACAAATCGTAGGGTATCATGTTACTATGCTCGTTTTCTCATGCTTATAGCAGATCATCTACTCACCCCTGAACACAAAGCCCTTTTTGCTAACTCTGCGGTAACCGAACCCCCTCCAGTTAGCAAAAAGATTTACACTCGCCAAGACACAACCTTCAAATTTATGCAAGTTCCAGTACTTGTATCTGCTTTCATGGCCACTTATATTCCTTTACCTATTTTCAATCTTCCCGGCCATGAACAGTAACCTCAACCTCCAGTGGTTCAAGCCACCCAGGCTCTTCCATTACAGGTAGTAATTCCTCACTCTCGCTCTCTTCCTACTTCTGTTGAAAGACCCCCAGTGGTTGATAGGGCTGACCATGAAGTTGTAGAACCACAGCTTCAATCCCAGGTCATAGAGCCAAACACAGAGTCTCATTCTATCTCAACCTCTCCCCCACTGTCTAAAATGTTACCCAGAAGATTACTAGGAAGTAGTACATTGTTAAATATGAGTGAACCCTCAGCTCTGCCTCCTCCTAAGAAAAGAAGAACATATTATGAGGCATCTGAAAGCCCATCCTTGTCCTCCCAACAGGACATGGACTTTGAAATGGCCAATGAACAGTTACTAGAGGCATTCTCTCAACAGGATGCATCTATTGAAATTCGCCATAGGGCCATGGCATCTTGTACTGAGTCAAGCACAATTCCATTACTCACAATGGAACCATACACTTCCCCAGACCATACTCAGGACACACAGCGAGGAGTGCACGTAGAGTCGGTTACAGTGCCTGCCATAGTTACGGCAGAAGAGCAGTCACATGCTTCAGAGGGAAAATCTGACTCTCCGCCATCTTTAATAGAGTCATTTTCTCCCCTCCCAGATCCAACTCCTCTGGCTCCCTTATGGGATTCTCCACTCGCAGATTTATCTGGAGAAAGTGGAGGGCAACTCGGTCAATCTATCCCTGAAGCAATTCAGACATCTATTCCAAAAGATTTGATAGGTTTGACTGAGGATCGGGACTCGCGAATTCCCATTGCACCACCACTGACCTCTCTTGAAGAGGCTAGGGTGATTTTTAATGCAGGTATAGAAGAACAGCAACTGGAAGACTCCTCACGAGCAATAATATTGAGAGAAACACATGCACGTGAGATGAGTGAACCAAACACAAGTGAAATTCAGGTGAGAGCACACACAGACACTGATATTGTAAACCTGTTAGCTCAGATTGCTGCCCTAAAAGAAGAACTTGCTAAAAGCCAAGCTGAAGCTCAAGCATTCAAAGCACAAGTGGTTGAACGGTCTTCTTCTTCCACCTCTGTCAACAATCAGCTTGCAATCATAAGGAATGACATCTCAGATCTAAAGACCACTGTAATACCAAAGCTCAATTCTATTCAGGACACTCCAAATTTATCAGCTGATGACATATCCAACTTCTGCTCTCTACATACAAGAATGACTTCTCTTGAAGACCTCGTTGAGATGAATCATTCACTGGACTCCTCAAGATTTCTAAAGATAGAGACGGGCATGGAACATCTCAATGAAGGGATGAAGCACCTATATTACATGATCAAGAATTCTCATTGCCCTAATGAAGAACAAAGAGCTTATTTTGAAGGACCGTCTGGTGGAGGATCAGGCTCTGGAGGTGATGGAGGTTCCAAAGGAAAGTCAGTAGAGGATCCCTCAACTAAGGGGGAGAAGAAAGGGAGTAGTGCCAAAGGGAAGGAAAAAGATACCTCTGCTGCTGGAAACAAAGGAAAGGCTGATGATGTCTACTACAGTGGAGAACAGGATGACTTTGACATTTTTAACATTCCCACTGAACCAGTTCAGGAAGATAAAGATGGGTTATTTGAAGCTGAAGAGGAAAGTGATTTTGAAGATTGGGAAGAGGAAGATACAGTGGATCCTATGTTTGAGAAAGAATTTCAGAAAGAGCAGTCAGAGATGCTAAGAAAAGAAGCTGAACTCAAGAAGGTCTCTCAGATCATTGACAGGAGGAAAGACATACAAAGAACAGAAACTCTTCAAAAGCAACGTCTTCATGACATTAAGGCTCAAGAAAGGAGAAGAGATGTCAGACTAAAGATTGGTGAAAAATGGGATGAAGCTAGGAGAGTACTTGATATGCCTCAGCTAAGCACTAACAATGATAGGCAGTTCTTACATCTTCTTGACAAGCTGGAAATCTCAAATCCTAACAATGACATGTACATGAATGCTATCAAGACTGAAGTCTCAAGGATCACAGCTGCTTTTGATAGATCCCTAAATGAGATGAGCATTTTTGTATATTGTCAAAGTGAAGGATCATTCAAGGTGTCACTTCATCTATTCGAGAATCGTTCTTTGTCAGAGATTTGGATTCTTTTAAACAAAGTCAAAAGAAGCTCAGAATTGAATGAAGTTATTCGAGAAAGGCTTAAAGAGTTTGCCAGCAGGGCTAGTCCTCAAGTGGTCAACAATCCTCATCAGGTGAGATTCTTTAAGTCTGATTGTCTTCAAATCTGTCAGCTAGATGTACAATCTCTTAAAGACTACTCAGCTAAGCATCTGGTCTGGATGGAACATCATTTGAGAACTGCTGGATTTTCATCCATGTTGAAGACTCAAGCTACTGACTTGATTCAAGCTTATTGTGAAAAGAATGTTAAAAGGTACAATCAACTCAAGAATAAGCTGAAGTCAGTTGGAGTTCAACCAGTCAGACCAGCAAGCTTCACTTCAGAAAAGGATCGTGTCTTTGACAAGGAATTGCTTCAAGATTTAGAAGAAGGTGAAGTCAGAAGAGAAGACAACTGAAGTCAATTAGCTCAAAACTCAATGTAATATGATTAGAGCTTTATGAATCAAGATAGTCTAATGTAGTTATATGTTCAGGCTAGAGGAACATCTATCTTGTATTCACTTGTAAATTTCATTTGGAATCTGGAAAATGTTAAATATAATCCAGAACTTTTCTGCTATTTACTTTACATTACTGTTTATATCTTTTTCTTATTTGTTAGTTGAGTTATCCTCTAGGTATTTGTTGTTATTATCTAACAAGCAAATAGGGGGAGATTGAAAGGCATATGTCATAGCCTACTCGTTTATTCGAGTATTTAACTCAACTCAAATAAGAATGTAATAAGTAAATAGTGGATCTATCATCAGAGAGATCTCACAAAGTAACATCTGTCAAAGAATAAAGAAACATTGTTCATCTGCAGACTTGAAGATTCACTGGAAGAAGTTCAAGAATTTGATCATGCCTCAGTGATATAAATCAAGATCGTGGATTTAATCAAGTGACAGAGATCTCGTCAGGGTATCATTTATTACAAGGATTCAATCAGAACATCAAAGTCAAGACATGAAGAAACGTCACGAAAGTTAGTCACTCATGAACCAGACAGTACATCGAGTGTCAACATTGAAGTGGCGGAATTGATTCATAAGTCTCAGTGACTTTCAGAAGATTGTTAGAAGAATGGATGCTGCTCAGGGTTAGTATTAATTCTCTATTAATTAATTAAGTCATATAATTTAATTATGAAAATAAATTATATCTACAAAGATTAATTTATTTGATTAATTAAATTAATTGATTAATTAATTCTGAATTAATATTAAGGTTTTTCAGAATTTTAATTGGTTAAAATCTGTTTTAATTCTAAAAAGACAACTGATTGTACTAGTATGACAATCGGTATGACAATTGATAGTCATACCGAATGTCATGCTAATTCAGTTGATTGTCTTGATAGAATTATTATTTAGATTAAAATCACTTATTAATTCAGTAAAACAATTTCATTTGAACTAATATGACAATCGGTATGACAATCAATAGTCATACCGAAAGTCTTGCTAGTTCATTTTAATTGTCTTGCTAGCTCTAAAAGATTGTCACACCGAAAGTCTTATTGGACAAAGGATTGTCACACCAGTTCATTAATCTCGGCTGTGTTGATTAAAAGAAGCAAAAGACCAATTCTTTAAAAACCAAGCAATCAAACAGAAGCCAAGAACAAACAGAGAAAAAGCAGCCAAATATTTCATCTTATCTGCTAATTCAAGATCACAATTTCTAGCTTGTAAAGTTAAATCCAATCAACTAGAAATCACTCTCTTGTTCTTGTGTAACAATCTAGCGGATCAAAATCCCTAGAACTTAATCTCAAATCGCATTTAGCATTTGATCTTTTAATTACAAAAATAGAAAAAGTTCATGTCGAATTTATTCTAGATTTGTAATAATTGATTTGAGATTAATCCCTTGTAACCGATACCGTAGTTGTAACACCTTTCAAGTTTAATAAAAGTTTTATTTAACTTGAATTTTGTTTCACAATTTTATTCCGCATTTTATTCGACTAAACGGTATTGTTTGCATTCAACCCCCCCTTCTACAAACAAATTGGGACCTAACAAGAGCCGAGAGGAGGGAGAAGGGAGGGAGGAGAGAGTGAGGTGTGGGTGGAGTATGAGAATGATCATGACATTTGCTTGTTTTTATGGTATTTGATTTGACAAAATTTGAGTGGAAAGGAGAATTGACAAGTCTATCCCTCCACTTATACTTGGTGCATTTTGCATGCAAGGGTAAAGAAGGAAATTGGCTAGAGAAATAAGAGTTAGTGGGGTTGGAATTGTCCTCTTTGTCCTTGAAAAGAATGAGAGGGTGGTTTGCATGCAAGGGCTTTCTTGTAATTTTCTAAATATGACAACTAAAATTTATAATGATTTATTTTTATAAAATAAAATACAAGTTCAAAAATTATAAAATTTATACCATAAAATAACTTGGATTTTTAGAGACTTTATAAAATCATTTTCAAAATTTGTGAACAAAATACCTTTTAAAAGAAAAATTTTCCAAGGCTTAGAATATTCCTTATCAATCAAAATAAAGAAATTAAATAAACTCTTGCTTTGAAAAATCATATACTACATAAAGCAAATTTATAATGCAGAAATTTTCACTCACACAAACGTACAATCATTGAATATATTTTCATTCGGCTTTAATATTATACCAAATCCACAAATAATATTACACGAAGATACCGGTCGTAACAGCATTAGAAGAAAGGGCCTTAGGAAAGAATGGAGTTTTCTTGGAGATGCCTTTATCAAGGTTTTCTCTGGGAAGATTAACAATTTTGATGCCATAACTTCATCTCTTGTTAATATGCTCTATATGCTAGTTTCTGATAGGTACTTTAATTTTAGCAACTATGTCATGCTAGAATTAGGTTCCAGGTTAGGTAACAAAGCTAATAGACCTCATAACATCTACTATGCTAGATTCTTTATTTTATTGGCTAACCATGTTGCTGAAGATTTTGTCATAACTAATGAGAGCAATAAACTGAAATGCTGGGCACAAGAGAAAAGGGTCCTTGCAGACCTTGTGAGAATTAACCTCAACAGCCAGGTGCCATTGGTATATTTGCCAATAATGAATGCACCTCAGGTAAGTGAGGTAAATACTTCTGTAACTCCTACTTCTTCCAACCCCATTGTTTCTTTGCCTTCTAGTGTGGCAATGGAATCTGTGTCTTTGTCCCAACAGATTCCTACCAAAGCCACCAAAGCTAAAATTCCAAAACACAAGTCAAAGAAAACCACCTCTGTTGTTTCTCAAAAGACAACAGTTGTAACAACTACCATAAACCCTGAAGGGAGTGAACAGGGTGTGAGTGGTGAGGGGAGGGGTGAACATCAAGAAACCCCCCAGGATAAGGTGGGAGAGGTGAGTGGTACCCTAGTCAGCCAAGCCATAGTTTCTCAAAAGACTGTGGTGGTTCAAAAGGAGTCAAACACATCCCTAGTTGCATCCTCCCAAAAGGATGCAGCTATTGAAAATAGTCCCCAACCAGGGACACAGAACAAAAGAGGGAGGGACACTGAAGCCACACATTCACCTATCAAAGCCTTTTCAAGAAGAAAGAAGGCTAAAACCCTAGTTTCAACATAGGGGGCACACACTGCACGGATACATCCACCTGTATCTTTGCCTTCTCAAATTCAGCTTGATGTGGCTCCAGCAAATATGGAGTCACAGTCCCATTCTCTCATAATAGACACACATCAATCACCAAATTCTCCATCACCATCTCTGGATGTGGATATGATATTCACATCAATTCCTGATTCTCCCTCTTTAAAACTCAGGGAGGAGCCCCACTCAAATCCTGGTGATCATCGTCTTTTAGATGATTTGTTGGATCATCAGCCAATTCTTTCAGACTTAGTTGAAGAATCTGTGTCACCCCACTTAAAATCAATTCACACAGATTCAACAATTATGTCACTTTCAATATCTACATCTTTTCCTTCTTCAACAGATATCTCTCATCCGTTGACAAGTGGTTGTTCTTCGACGGATAAGCTTAACAACAGTTATTCATTGATATCATCAGTTTCCACTTCAACGGATACTCCCTATCCGTTGATGGTCTCTACACATATAACTGAATCAATTCCAAGTGTAGAAGACATGGTTACTGTACAATCACTTTTAGGATTGAGGGAAGGGAGTGATAATTTTAGTGAGAGGCTGGGTTGCTCCCAGGCAAAAAGAGAGGTTGAGTCAAAATTTGCATGCTATTTCTTCCACCATGGCAAAAGTGAGTAAGGGGAGTGCCACCTTAGTAGGTGAGGGTGAGGGTGTGAGGGTGTGTGTGAGCCAGGGGGAGCCCCTGATGCAAGAATATAGAGAAAATGAGAGAAAAGCAGGTACAGAAGCTATAAGGATGGATCCGGCCATTGCTAGTGAGTCAATGATTGTGGATGGTGCTGAAAAGGGAAGACAATTTCAGCAACATTACAAAGCTGAAATTGATAACATTTCCTTGGATGCTGACACTTTTACTCATCCCATTTCAGCCTATCAACTGTTGGCTGCTCAGGGCAATGTGGAGGCAGAGCAGACTTTGAACATAGTGCACACTTCAGAATCTCTTCAAAGAGATAAAGTTGCTGTTAATAGGATGCCTTCTCAAGCTGGTGAGCCATCTGAAGAATTTGAAGTAAATTCTAATGATGATGACTCTAATTCTTTGGATGGGAGCATGAACTTAGGGGGAGATGCAGGCCCAAGTTCTGTTCCAAATCTACCTGAATGGGCATGGACAAAGAAATCTACACCAGGACAGTTTGGTGTAGCTTTGGTCAAGCAAGTTATGGCTATTCAAAAAGCCCTTCAGGAGATTACAGATGCTGGTACCAAGGCTATTCTTTAAGCTCATCTAGACTCTCTGCATCTCTTGCAGTTGTAGCACATCAGACATAATTTGAGTATGGATGAACTCAAAAAGGATATTGCTGATCTGAAATCCTACAATTCTGAAAAGTTGGATTCAGTCATGCCTTATGGTACAATGCAAGATTTGTTGCTGAGATTGAGGAGAGAATCTGATGCTGACAAGAGGCTGGCCAAGTTGGAAAACAGAGTTCAAATCATTGAACACTCTGTGGTCACCATTCTTCAAAATCAACAATCTCAGACAAATCTACTATTGCAGCTGGCAAAAGCACAAGGCTTGACCCCTATCCTTGATGAAAAAAAAGGGGGAGAATAAAGGGGAAGGGGAAGGAGAGCCATCAACAAAAGTTCACATATCTAAAGTGCTAGTTCCTGCCATCACCACTTCTCCAACACTTCAAATCAAAGGAAAGCTTGATGGAATTGATCTAATCCAGATAGTAGCAGCTGAGATGAAAGTCAAAGAGCAAAGGAGGAAAATTGATGAAAGGATGCAACAAATTTTTGGTTCTACAACTTCAAAATCACAATTTGTGAAGCATAGCACAAAGGTGGAGCCAATCATTATGGAGCTCAAGCTAGTAAGGAGGAACAAGGTTGGAGAGACTTCTTCCAAGAATCTGAAACCTATGGTTCTCAAGCCCAACAACAGATCCAATAAGGACTCTACAAAGAACCCTCTAAGCCTTGCTCATTTGAAAGAAATGGATTTTCCTCTTCCAAAGCCTGATGAAGACAAGGTTTTGGGTGGTAATATCATGAAGCACAAGGAGACCAAGGATGTGGTTGAAAGGATGAACATGGCTATTATCTTTAGAGAGGGAAAGAGTATCTGTGTGATACAAGGACATCCCAAATTCTCAATAGCCAAGAGGGAAGAAGCCAGAAGGTTGAAGGAAGAAGCTAAAAAGCTAAAGGCTGACAAAAGAGCACAAGCAAAGCTTGAAAAATAGCTAAAGTCAAGTCAAGCTGAAGAAAAGAAAGAAATTGAAGACAAGGGTGAAGATGTAGGTATGGGGGACATGCTTAGTGATGATGTGGAAGAAAGAAGTAAGGAAAGAAAGGAATGGCAGAAAGGGAACAGAAAGAAGGCCAATGCAAAAAGGAAGATGGTAGATGAAACTGAAGAAACCCAATCAAAATCCAAACCACTACCTTCTATTCCTAAACCCATTGTGCCTGACCCCTTCATAAACATCCATGGTGAAACAATCACTCCTAAGGAGGAACCAATTGATTGGGACACCATCAAATTGCCCACCTTCTTAACCACTTCTCCACCATCAAAGAAACAGAAAAGAAAAATCAAATCAACACCTCCCCTAACCTCAATCAAATTCACTCAGAAACTCAAGCCTAAGCCACAAGCCTCAAAGGATGATTATGTTCACATTTGTGACATAAAGGAATTTACAGACATTGAACTCTATCTGGATGAGCTGGAGGAAGTAAGGGGAATAGATGCCTACAGACAGCTTCCAGAAAGACTAGTGTTCAAATATAAAGGAAGTGGAGAAAGGACTTGGCCTCTTTACAGAATTCTGAATAAAGGCTATTCTACCTTGGTTAAAGTCAACTCAGCCATAAAAAGGGATTCTGGCTTTACCAGGACTGCCAAAACTGAGATTCTCAACAAGATTGCCAGCATAAGGAAAACTTGGTGGGAGCCCAATGCCTTGCCTAGAACATTACTCATCCAAGAGAGAGGAATTACAGTTCATAAATCACCTCATTGGTTGATGGAGTTCAGAGACAATAAAGGAGTCAGAAGATTTTTCAGGCTTGAAGATCAGCTCAAGATTGCCAGTAATGAACCTCTCAAGGATATGCAATCTAAGTTGGACATCAATGAAGAAGATGAAGCTGAATTCTACAGACAACTCCAACTCCAAATAGAGGAGAATGATAGGAGGCTAGGGAAGAAAACAAGGGATCAAAGGAAAAGAAATTAATCTACTCAGGCTAAAGGAGCACCCTTGGAAACAAAGTAATTCTTCAATTCTATCTCAGTATACACACTTTTGCAGCACTTTTGAATTTCTACTTTATTTCAGTTCATATGTTTGTTAAGTGTTTTGTTATCATCAAGTTAAACCCAAATTTATGCCTACAGTTCAAGTAGACATAAATAGGGGAGATTGTTAGGAATATGTGTATTAGTTTGATGATAAGTTAAACAAAACACTTAAGTAGAAATCTAGTTTTTGTAGCCTCAAAGGATAAGACCATTTTGGCTATCCGTTGAAGGAGTAGCTTTACTTAGAAATAAGTTTAGTATTGTAGCACATTTCATTCTCTGTATTTAAGTTGTAATTCTTAGATGTTGTGGGAAATTATCAGTCATGTTGACTACTAGTGGATATGCAAATAGGAGGGCTAATTGTAAATATTTTATGCCTTGTAATTTTGTATAAGTGAAGTAGTATCAACTGATATTAAAGGCCTTCAACGGATGAGAAACAAAGCTTCAACGGATGTCTCTAAAGCTTCAATGGATAACATCCATCAACAGATGAGTGCTTCAACGGATAAAGCTTCAACCACTAATGCATCAACGGATAAAGCTTCAACGGATAAAGTCATCAAGGGATGAAAGCTTCAACGGATGCTTGGTTCAATAGCAGTTGATAGTGATAATTCATAAGCTGACAGAGGCACATGGATTGACAGAGACAAACTGGAATATGGCAGCCTCTAGGAGGAATCAAGAAAATGCAGCATTTCCATTCTGGTGCAAACAAGGAAGTATTCAAAGATTCACAGCTAAACCTAAATTGCATTGGATAGAGAAATGAAGAAGAAACATGTGAAGAACCTTTTAATTATATTATACAATTTTGTCTTCACTTGTAAACTTGGTGATATATAAACCAAGTAGCAGCTAGTAATTAGATGGTAAATTTTCCAGAGCTGTTTAGAAAAATCCAGAGAGAAAATGATCTAGTTTGTACTAGGACGCAGCTGTGATTTAATTCTTTAAATCACAGATTTTCTGAAATAACACATCTCTGGTGGAACAACAAATCCACCAGAAAAGTTTTTAAGTATGTTGTGTTCTTTACATTTGTGTTTGAATATATATTTGTATGCATTAGCTCTAAGCAATTCACACACACTTGTTCATCAAAACACATAGCCTAGAAACTGCTCAAAACTTGAAAAAGTTTTGAGATTTACATTCAACCCCCCTTCTGTAAATCTCATTGTTAGTTCACTGGGAATAACAATAATATGCTTATATATGTATGGTTTTGAATATATGATATTCATGTGAGTTGTATAATCATAAGATGATTATGTAATCTGTATATATACTGATATATATATGATTTATGTTTGTTCTAATTATGAGAATCATATTAGATACGGATTCTGAATTGGCTGCTGCAGATTTGCTGAAATCTGGGTCTGGTGTCCGATTTACGCAAATGAATACCCTATTCCATAGGTAAACGAGCGTATGAACAAAACTGATAGTTAAACCTATCAACGACTCGTCTGTAAGGCGTTTGACGTCGTTTACTGCCCGTAAACAGTGATTCTTGTTTTTCTGATTTGATTCTGATTTTTCTGATTTTTGTCATATTTTCTTTTTATGATTAGATCATGGATAATATGATATGTTACGATCAGATTATGTGCTTTAACATGCTTTTATGTGTTGTATGAGCATGGTGGATGGTTATGGCCTTTCGACCTTAGTGTAATGGTTTTGGTTTTGGTTTTAAATACGACTTGCATGTCGTCAATCTTTGTAATCATAAATCTCGAATGTAACTCGAGTTATTCTTGTAAGTTCATTAGATTAGTTTTACTTTCAATCATGTAATGTAATTGAAGACTCAAGAAGGCTATCCAATGGAGGTGATACAAAGAAGAAGACGAGGCATACAAGAAAACTTATGTAATAAGTAGTTGTATTTATTTCCATCACCATATTAGATTGACCTTGATCTTTATCATGAGCTTGATAAAGATCACATAGGATGGGGCCATAACCAAATACATTTACTTTATTGCACTTTACATTTACTTGTTTATTTAATTTTATATATGAGATATATGCCTATGTTTACAATACGATGATAGATTTAGGTGAACTTAAATCAATATAAGGCGTGCTCTAGAAAATCTAGAATATGAATCGTTTCTTGCCTTAACAATAAATATTATGAATACGATCATGAGATTCTTGTGTTTATGAAACATGTAATTGAATATGAATTTTCAATATTGAGAGAAAGGATGATTCTGTCAACAACAGATTTCTATCTGTAAGAAAGGGTTATTAAGTGACGCCTCTTGCAATGCTCCACCCGATCTGGGAATCATCTGATTATCGATTATTGATTTGAAATATTTAATTTAAAAGGAAGAATCTCTTTATAATATTATTATGATTGTAACGTAATAGAATCCCTCTAAAATTAAATAATATCAAGTAGTAATTGGCCAATGACACAACGGGCTTGTGTCGGTCATAGCCTTCCAACATGGTAGAAAGTGGTTCTTATTTTTAAATCATTGTCGTTTCGTGCTACAGCCGAGGGCTTTGATTTCGAAATAAGAAATACTTGTCTATTACATAGAGATGTGTACATTGAATTAGTATCTAAAGGTCGGTACATGCCACAGCCGTGGGCCGTTGGAGACTGATTCAATTGTACGAAATGTTGGGTTAGACTTGACTTAGAATATTGAGTTTGTCGTGCCACAGCCGTGACTCAATTATTTAAGAGGCTAAAGTTATATTAGGGAATAACATAAGATGTAATTGACAAGAGTTGTCTGCCTATTGAACATTACATGACGTTTCGTGCCACAGCCGAGGTTGTGTGATGGAATGTAGGATTCCTATTCCCACTAGCATTATGAATGCTTAATTTTCACTTAGGGGGTTGAATAAATTAGATAAACTAGTGGGAGACACTTATGAATAAAGACCCGATTCATATAGTGTTTTGAAATGAAATTGAATATTTGCTAAGTGTTGTTATGTGTTTATCATTTACAGATTTACTATATTCATCATGTCTTCTACACTATCACTCCGGAGCATACTAGAGGCTCACAAGCTGATTGGTCCTAATTTAGCTGTTTGTTTTCACTGTAACAAGTTGGGGCACTGGAAGAGGAACTGCAAGGTTTACCTTGCAGAATTGAAGAAGAAGAAGGGTAGTAAGACTACCGCTTCTGATTCAGGCATGTTCATGATCGAAGTTAATATGTCACTAGGTCAAATTTCTACTTGGGTATTAGATACCACCTGGGTTCTCATATTTGCAATTTGTTACAAGGACTAAAGGGAAGTAGGACTCTTGAAAAAGATGAGGTGATTCTACGTATGGGAAATGGAGCAAGGGTTGCGTCCATATCTGTAAGATCATTTAGTTTACATATGCCTACGGGCAAGACTATTATTTTGAATAATTGTTATTACGTTCCCTCTATTGTGAGGAATATTGTTTCTATTCCTACGTTGGATGTGGATGGTTTTTCATTTATTATTAAGAATAATGAATGTTCTATCCTTAGAGATAATGTACTTTATGAACGTGGTATTATAAATAATGGTCTGTATGTATATGACGTAGAGCATGATTTACTTCAGATTGAACAAACTAATAAAAGAAAATGAGATGATGAAAATCTGACCTATTTATGGCACTATAGGCTAGGTCATATTAGTGAAAATAGACTGCGGACATTGCATAAGGAAGGGTTACTTGACCCCTTTGATTTTGAATCATATCCTACATGTGAGTCT
Source organism: Apium graveolens (assembly GCF_009905375.1). Classification (NCBI taxonomy): domain Eukaryota; kingdom Viridiplantae; phylum Streptophyta; class Magnoliopsida; order Apiales; family Apiaceae; genus Apium; species Apium graveolens. The sequence continues at coordinate 178,550,064 of NC_133651.1, forward strand.
TGTCTATTGGGTAAAATGACCAAATCTCCATTTAGTGGACATGGAGAGAGGGCTGCAGATTTGCTAGGATTGGTACACACAGATGTATGTGGACCAATGTCTACGCAAGCCATGGGTGGATTTTCGTACTTCATTACTTTCATAGATGATAGATCTAGATTCGGATATGTGTATTTGATGAAACACAAGTCTGAAGCCTTTGAAAAGTTCAAAGAATATAAACATGAAGTGGAGAAATAAACCAAACACAGTATTATAACTCTTCGATCAGATCGAGATGGTGAATACTTGAATGGAGAGTTTCTAGATTATCTCAATATTACTTGAAATAAATGGTTCGGTCCATGATGAGCTATGCGAATCTTCCAGTATTCCTATGGGGTTATGCATTGGAAACCTCAGCATATTTACTGAATAAGGTGCCTTCCAAATCTGTTCCTCAAACACCATATGAGATATGGAAAGAAAGGAAACCGAGTCTTAAACATGTTAAGATTTGGGGATGTCTAGCTTATGTCAAGAAAGTTGACACAGATAAGCTAGAATCTCGATCCATAAAATGTAATTTTATGGGATATCCTAAAGAGACTTTGGGGTATTACTTTTATACCGATCATCGGGTGTTTGTCTCCAGACATGCTACCTTCTTGGAAAAGGAGTTTATCCTTGAAGGAAACAGTGGGAGCAAAATTGAACTTAATGAAGTTCAAGAAGCACAAACTACTACGGATCAAGTGGAAACACCTGTTCAGACTGAACAACCTTCTGTGGAACAGCCCATTCATAGGACAGGGAGAGTGTCTCGCCAACCTGAGAGGTATTATGGCCTTGTCATTGAGAATGACAATGAGTTGTCAATCATTGATGATGACAAACCTGTGACCTATAATGAGGCTATGAGTAGTGTTAACTCAGAGAAATGGCATAGTGCCATGAAATCCGAAATGGAACCTATGTATACCAAAAAAGTATGGACTCTGGTTGAGGCGCCTGAAGGTGTTAAGCCTATTGGGTGCAAGTGGGTATACAAGAGAAAGATTGGAGCAGATGGCCAGGTGGAGACCTATAAGGCCAGGCTCGTGGCAAAAGGATTTAAAAAAAGGCAAGGGATTGACTTTGAAGAAACTTTTTCACATGTAGCCCTGTTAAAATCAATTCGGATTTTGCTTGCGATTACTGCTTACTACGATTATGAGATCTGGCAAATGGACGTGAAAACGGCCTTCCTCAATGGGGAACTTGAGGAGGAAATGTATATGACACAGTCAGAGGGTTTTCTTTCCAAGGTAAATGAACACCTAGTGTGTAAGCTGCTGCGAACCATATATGGTTTAAGGCAAGCTTCTCGTAGATGGAACATCCGTTTTGATGAGACAATCAAAGACTTTGGTTTTATCAAAAACATAGATGAACCATGTGTCTACAAGAAGGTTAGTGGGAGCGCGGTAACATTTCTTGTATTGTATGTGGATGACATACTTCTTATAGGAAATGATATCTAGATGCTACAATCAGTCAAAGTATGGCTATCAAAAAACTTCACCATGAAGGACTTGGGAGAAGCATCCTACATTCTCGGTATGAAGATCTATAGAGATAGATCTAGAAGAATGATAGGTTACCCAGGGTACATACATCCAGAAAGTGCTTAAAAGGTTTAGCATGGAAAACTCCAAGAGATGTCTCATACTGATGAGCCATGGAGTGTCCCTTTCCGAAAAAATGTCTCCTAAGACACCTGAGGAAAGAGAGCGTATGAGTAAGATTCCTTATGCTTCAGCAATAGGATCTATCATATACGCGATGTTGTGTACAAGGCCTGATGTTGCTTATTCAATTAGTGTGACGAGCAGATATCAGTCCAATCCAGGTGAAGACCACTGGAAAGCAGTAAAAAACATCCTTAAGTACTTGCGAAGGACTCAGGACATTTTTCTTGTTTTCGGTGGTGAATCTGAGTTGAAAATAGAGGGTTCTACTGACTCTAGTTTTCAATCAGAAAGTGATAACAAATCCATGTCAGGGTACGTGTTTACTCTGGATGGTGGTGCAATTCAGATTGTTGAAAGAGGAGATGTCAACGTCGAGAGAGTTGACACATATAACAACGTAGTAGACCCACTCACAAAGCCACTTTCTCAGAGTCACTTTTATCGTCGTAAAGATAAGATGGGTATTAGATACCAGAGTGATTGGCTTTAGTACAAGTGGGAGATTGAAAGAGATATGTCCTAAGTCCAATCATGTGTGAGGATTTAGGAATAACGTTTATGTAATCTTTTTTGATTTCATTGATATTAATAAAAGTCTTATTTTGTTTTTATTGCGGGCTCTTTTGATTTAAATGTTTAAATAAGATATACCAAAGTTTAGAGTAAAGCTTTTTATGGATTGTGATGAGAGCATAATAATGAGACCTAAAAGATGATAACTCTAAACTTAAATAGTTCCTGGTCGTAGGATTACTAACTGGTAATTAATAATCCGCAAAGATCGGTACATACTATGCTTGCTTCATTATGAAGGATGTCTGTTCTCATAGACATTTGTGTGGTGACACTATAGCTAGTATGTAGGTGCTTATTATAGAATAAGTTCACTGAACATGACTCACACAGCTGAACAACTGATGGAGTTCACTCATATGTCAGCAGTTGTTCACATAGTGATAGTTGTACAAGTATCCTTAGACTTGAGATCATCATAGTCATCTTGTGTACACTGAACTATGTTTTGGTTTAGTTCTTAGTCTCAAGGGACAATTATAAGGGCTCTACTGGGTATAGGAATTTGTACACGAAGATAGTGTATGATCAATAAAGGATCTACCCCTTCCAGTGTAGGAAGAGAATGTTCAATGCTGATCCACTTATGTTAGTTCAGGAATCTCTGGCCAGAGTGAATGAAATTAAAAAGGAGTTTCTAATTTACATTAAATAGAACTAAGCACAGTGAATGGGAAAGCAAGTGATTAAATAAGATAGGCTTGACACAAGTTCCATGCCTTGTATTTAATCGTGACATTGCAGGGTAGAAGGAATTAATTGTACGGTAACAACTCACTGAATAGGTTCTTGGTATTCTAAGCAGTGAATTCGTATTATTCGGATAGTCGCGATATGCTGAGAAGTATCCCTCACGATGTAGAATAAATATGATTAATTAATTAATCATATTTAATGAATTAGAGAATTTATATAAATAATGATAAAATAGTTTTATTATTATTTATTTCTACTACCGGCTTAATATTGAACCTACAGGGTCACACCATAAAAGAGAATGATTTAATGGTGGAGAAATTAATTAATAATGGCTGATAATTATTTATTTATGAAATAAATAATTAATTGACAAATTTAATAATTGATTAAATGAGATTTAATTGATTATAAATTAATTAAGAAAAGGTTCTTAATATTATTAATTAAGAATTTAATTTTTGGAAATTAAATCAAGTGAGAGAATTATTTCTAAAGAGTTTAGAAAAAGGATTAATAATTAAAAGGTGTTTTAATTATTAATGAGAATAATAAAGGGTTAATAATAATAATATTTTATGGGAAAATTTTCAGCTGAAAATTTTGCCTATAAATATACTATTATAAACCCTATTTTTTGTCTCAACCAAAAGGATTTACAAAACCCTAATTCTCTCAATCTCCTCCTCCTTCATTACATCGTTTTCTTGGTGGATACCGGTGGAGTGCTTCACACTTGAGGAGCAGCTGCTAAGGATCTCCGTTCATCGTTCTTGGATTGCTATTAAAAACCTCCATCTTTCCATTAACGTAAAGCTTCTTAAGGTAAACACACTGAACTACGAATTAAATATTATTTTTCGCATGGATCCTGCGGAGGGTTTCGGTTTTTTTAAGATTAAATTTACATTTTCGCTGCGTTTATGTGCTAAAAACCCTTCACCAAGTGGACTCTTCCACTCGAGGATTCCTCCACAGTACTTTAACTATGGGAATAGACTTGTTTCTAAGGACTCGCTCTTTACGATCTAGGATCTGGATCGGCCGTTCCACGTAAGATAAATCTGGATGAAGCTCGACTGGCTCATACTCAATGACTTGATTCGAATCCGGGATGTAACGCTTTAACATAGATACGTGGAACACGTTATGAATGACTTCTTTCTTGTTAATGCACTTTGATTATTTATTCAGTTTATAAAGACAGATTATTATACCATGCTTTTATCGGTACCCACGGTGATGATGAGTTCAGTTATGAGCTAATAGTTATCGTGGGGTTCTAATGGATTTACTTATGGATTTCAATAGTTAATTTTTTTTCGATATCTTAGTGTGTGGTGATTATATGATATCCTAGTATTGGTTGTGCTTATTCGTCTTATGAGCGTCGCGAACTTATAAGATAGCGTGTTAGTCTCTATTGAAGTGACGGTGAATTTAGAGGTTTAGAACTTGCCATGCTAGCATTGGTTCATGTAATTGTTATGCATGATTCGTAGGTAATTTTAACCATCTTACCTGCCCTATGTAATCAAGATAGATAACTTATGCATTAAACCTTTATGTTGTCAAATTCTATAGACATATAGGGTCTCAATATAATTGGTGTCTATTCAGCTCTATCTCTTTGTGGATGTCTGGTAGTAGGGTATGCGTACAACGAAAGTTGGCGTTTACTAGTTTCGTGTTATTTGATTAGTTGTCATCATCATTGCATGCTAAGGTTAAGAACAATGACTTTGAAGGAATTAGTAATGAAGTTAAAATTCCTATGTTTATCTCATATAAGTAATTCAACCTCAATTCCCTTAGTTAATGCTATTTAGTATAATTTCTTAGTTTAATCAAAAAACCAATTTTTTATTTGTCTTAGCATTGAACGATAGCCATATCATTATTGCATAAGTGCATAAATTAAACTTAACCTAAACCAGTCTCTGTGGGAATGAACTAGAAAGAATTCTATATTACTTGTGAACGCGTATACTTGCATGTAATTTTAGCGCATGTTTTCGTCCTAACACCCATTCACGTTAGAATGACCAACTCTTATATACATAACTTTGGCCAGGCTTGTCACATAACACATAGTCACATTCATTTATATATACCTTATACTTTTATTCATCTCATTCTGACTCATAAGGTCATACAAAGTAGTCATATACATACTCATATTCACATAACACGTAATCAATTACGAATGACCCATAACTTCCGTTAATGAGACATATTAATATCTTTTATTTACAACTAACATACGAAAATTGATAACAATTACTATGACATGCACGATTTATCAACTAATAATTTTCTCGAAAATTGGCATGACCTGTTCGTATTTAGACCAACCACTTAATCAAAATTAAACAACAACATCAAATATCAACTCTTCAAAACATGCTTTAGCTTTCTCACACATATACTATACTCGATGAACAATTAATTTTCTTGCTAACATACACCATTACTAATATCCACAGCCAAAACATAACAAAATTTCAACTCAATTCAATTTGAAAATATACACCATATAGCAGGCAATTTAATTTTTGCTCACATACTCACATATCAAGTCTTAGTGATTAATAACTAGGATATGATACTAAACTTCCAAGAATTTCATATTATAATTTCTGAATATTCATAAACTATGCATGCAACTCGAATTACACAAGGATTTTAAAATAATGACTTATAATCGCCCGTTAACCAAATAAACTAAATCGAAATTCAACTAATTCAAAATTTAAAAATATGAAATTTCTTTAAGTACAATCATGCAAGCACAAATTCAAATTTATATGGATTATTAGAGCTTAGTTCAAACATCATAACCTACCACCGGCACACTGGAGATCACACCCGGTGGCGGCAAGATTTCGGGGTTGCCCAAACTTAGCCTCCACTAGATATCCCCACTGATTTCTATTATCAAATAGGGAATCAACAATTTTTCATCAAAAAAGAATAATCACTACGAATTCGAGTCCAAACTCGAGTTTAAACTCTAAAACCCGAAGTGGGTTTCACCCCAACCGGCAAATACATACAACGATATATACATGCATACATCATGATCACGAAGAAAAGAGTAGCATAAATCAAGTTTTGGGTCGAATTTTGGTCAAGAAACGGATAAAAATCAGGAGAGAGAGAGAATGATACCGAGAGAGAAAATGATAGAGAAAGGTCGAGATTGTGCAGGAGAAAGAAATGGAGGGGAAGATGGGGTATAAGGGGTAGGGTTTGACAGGGGTAAATTGGTAATTTACCAATAAATATTTTGATTTTTACTTTACCATTTCTTTTATGCAAAATGCTTAAAAAGAATTAAATAATATAATACTATTTTGTAAAGGCTGAATATGAAAAAAAAATTATTTTAAAAAATAGAATATGAAACTAGCTCTCTCCTCATATTTTTTAAAATAATTTCTGAGCAAACGGATTATTTTCTGCAAATTTCGCAAGATAACTCAGAAAATGGAATTAATTCTTGAAAAATTCATTTTAAAATACCAAAACCTTAAAATAAATTTAACACCGATTTTTAAAAAGACTTTAGAGCCATTATAAAGATAATAACACAAATTTCATAATTTAAACATACTTTCATGATTTTATAAAAATATATAAAGGTCAAATAGCCCTTATTTTTCTCTTAATAACTCATTTTTAAATATTTAACATTTCCATAAGCACAAATTCCATCATTTCGGGATCAAATAATATATATTCACACATCACATCAATAAAATCTCATGTATACCCATTTTTCCCTTTACACTCTATTTATAAACATTTTCATATTTACCGACTAACCGCTAATTCAAATAACGATATGACTTCACTTATTAGTATCCAAATAATCACATATACTCACAAGACTCTTTATATTTAATATTATTTATATAATCCACTAAATTTTCTTTTTCAATAATGACCTTAAATCCATATTTTGCGTAATCGGCTTTTACGGGTCGCGTCTCAAATGACGGCCCAACAGTCATTCCGACTCGATCATATTCACATATCATAATTCAAGTCTTATCACTACTAGAAAAATGCCCTTAAATATCGGTTATAATCCGATGTCTTTTTTTTCAAATCGATGTATTTGCATGTGTAGAGAAAGGTAGGGGTCTTTGCCATCGGTTTTCAGCCGATGTTAAAGATGTACATAGACATCGATTTTCTTAGCAAATTGATGTATAATTAGCCCTTTTTTGAATAACATGTTAAAACTAGATTGTGAAAAATGGTATTTAGGAGGTTAAAAAGCACTATAAACATATAATAGGGAAGAACTTTTAACTGATAGACATCAGATTCTTAAGAAAATCGATGTCTTAGTCTATATTTTACATCGATTTATTTACTTAACCGACGTTAAACATAACTTATAACATCAATTTTACTTGAGGAAGCAATGTGAAACTTCTACTTTAACATCAGTTGCGTAAGTGGAACCGATGTACATTGTTCTTGAAGACATCAGTTTTTTTTATTTACTTTTATATACTTGCACAAAGCGATGTGTTTTAACATTTTAGACATCATTTTCATTCCTATAATTTGATTTGTTTTGTTAGTTTAGACATTGTTTTTAGTTTAAGCAGGTGATGTGTTTTTAGTTACTTCACATCGTGCTCTTTATTTAAAATAAAAAGCTAAATTAATAAAAAATAAATCTTAAACCAAAATAAAAATATATGAAAAAACTTATATACCAATATTCAACCAACATATTTCTATATCTACATCAACATCAAAAACTATCTAGTTACAATCACATTCCTAACCTATCTAACTCACTAAAGAGCAGCACCATATATTGAAGAACGTAGAACTTGTTCTACTAGAACTTGAAAAGACTCATCTTCCAAATTGAGAAGACCGGATGCAAAGGGGTCTGAACTTCACGAATGAGTTCTAAAGTGAAAAGAATTGATCTTCGTCGGAACATACTCAATTAGAGGTGTTCATCATCAAATCACCACTACAACTGCTCCAAGAAAGCTGAAATATACTAAACATCTTATTATTTTTAAATGCTTAAAAGACTGTCATGCATACATTAAATAAATAAGCTAGATAGTAGTAGCGCAATAAAATATGGGCCTATAGAACCACTACTAAAAAACAAAAGAACATCGGGAAAACATAGCCATAGAACCACTACTAAATGCAGACCTATGTTTCCCAGTCTCTTGATTTCACCTCAAGTACCAGTATGGGAAACCAAAACTCGAGAATGGGTATATACCCTTATTCAAAATATTATTGAGGCGGACACTCACACATTGTCATGATAACACTTCCACCCGAGTCCGAGTACATAGCTGTGAAAATAACAGAACTAGTACCAAAACTATGCAAAACAGCCAACACCTCAATCCATATGTGCAAGATGCAAACAAACTAATACATTTATTATATGGACTAAAATCAATGTGTGTATGGAATCAGTTAAGCAGACAAAAAGCAGAGAACTGTCAAACTAAAAAATGGATACGACCATATTAAGAACCTCATGTGCTTTAGTCTGCAGCTTCTTACTGTCATTATGCAAAAACCATCGATTCTTGAAGTCAGTCTATTGCAACAAATAAGGAATAGTTAATCCATTTACTGAAGGCTAACCAAACTACTTAAACTTAGAGACTTTCTGAAAGAAGATACAATAACCATGAAGCTGAGAATACATCCATACAAAAAATTGATATAAATACTACTTTTCATTACATATAAGTTATAACAATGAGCACCGAATAAACAATTTAAAACTTAATCTCAAAATATCGCAGTACAGTTGTACACCTGTAAAAAGGGGGAACATGGCTAATGTATCAAAAAAAGTACCTCTACAGAAATCATCAAAACCATTATTGCTGCTTGTAAGAGGCAATCATGTCTATGTTCACATACTTGCCTAACAAACAAGAGGCCAGTTGTAAAATGTTCATAGAAAAGAATGACGACATATTTGGATAATCTCAAAGCAAAAAGTATAAAGAAAGACAATGATATGCTGTAGCATAATACACGATAATAAAATTCATAATTTAGCAAATGTAATAGATGATAAGTATCAACAAGCAATATTACCTCTTATTAAGGCAAGTATTACCTTCTTAACTCACCTTGCATTTTACTCATTACCAAAAGTCTCGTTTCCCTTTCTTTTCTCGCATAATTTTTGCATTTCGTGCCCATGGATACTGACAACACTACTACAGCAGCGTCTGTGACGCCACAGCTTACAGTAAAAAACCACCACCATGATATTCTCCCTTCGCCTACCATTCTTCTTATTGTAATGCCAATTACAATAATCATCTTACTTATTGCAATATTATTTATAACAGTTATGCTCCGAAGGATGAGACCTACAATAGCCAATGACAGTTTAAGTAGTAGCCCCGAGCATGGAAATTGCATGTTCATTGCTCACAGAAATGTAGCTCTTTCTACTTCAGGTAATAAATAATATATATATATATATATAATCGTGTATAATAGGGAAAGTGTGTCTATGTGTGTGTTTGTGTAAAATATTCATATTTTGATCTGGTGTGAAATTGCCATAGATGTGAAAGGAGGGTGTATGTATGGAGTAAACTCGAGCAGATTCCCTCCACCAAAAGTTAAAGGCATACAAGTTTTCACATACAAGGACCTTGAAGTGGCCACGGAAAAATTTAGCGAAACTAATGTTATTGGAAATGAAGGATTTGGAGTGGTTTACAAAGGAATATTGAGTGATGGGAAAATGGCAGCAGTGAAGATGTTACACAGGGAATGGAAGCAAGGGGAGAGAGCTTTCAGGCAAGAGGTTAGCGAATTTATTCAATTTATTTCTGTTTATCTGTTATGTACCAATATAAGATTACTTGTATTTAGAGAAGTGTAAATAAACACTATCATCATCTTTCAGTTAGCACCACAGACAGAAAGTATACTCAATTGAAGTTTTCTGAGTAACCCCTATGACTTGTATTTTGTAAGAAGAGAAAAGGATGAAAGATCCATGATACAGATGTACATTTCTATAATTAATTTTATGCCCTGGATAACGGAACCCTAATCACACTTAATATTATCTTGCATTCTTCATGATGTTGACTTTGATACTTCTATTCATTTGCAATATGTACTTCATAAGTCATATTATTAGTGTCAGGATTATACTCACATCCCCCCCACCCTCACATTCATTTATTAATGTTTTACAATCCTAAAAGAGAAAGCACATGGCTACAGAAAAAAGATGAGAGAAAATTATTGTTACTCTTCCTCTTCTGCTTGATTTATCTACTTTCCCTTGCGGCAGGTGGATTTACTAAGCACCCTGCACTCTCCATACCTGATGGAGCTACTAGGCTACTGTGCAGACCAGCACCACAGTCTCTTGATATTTGAATTTATGCCCAATGGTACTCTACATCAGTACCTCCACACTCCTTATAATCGAGCTCAACCATTAAAATATATTACAGCAGCAATCAGCATAGCACCCGTTACTTTACATATTTGTTTCTCTTTAAAATGTAAGCACAAGTGTTTCGGGCTACTTTACAATGTATGCAGAAAAGTTATCTAAGCCAAATAACCATCCAGGAAGAAGATAATATTAGAAACAAACCTTGTCCAAGTACAACTCAGTTGTCCATGTTGAAATCATGATGATTTGGCATTTATCATCTTCATCAAGCTTGTCAAGCTTTCGTAACAAAAAAGTCCTCAATGAATCCTGCCGATGAAGTGAAAAATGGGAAAAAAAATACAGTTCACATATAATAACTTCATTAAAGCACATCTAATATTCATGAAATGCTTCATAATGAACTCTGAAATAGTAAGTTAAAGGTTGTTCAGATGCGAATAACATTTTACTTTGAACCAAGTAAAATGTTTTTTCTTGTGTTTAAAATGAGTTACCAGAGCATTAAAAGGGAATCGATATTTATCACCATCATCTCTTTCTGAAAGCTCTCTGAGACCTTTAGTCAAACAGTTGCTATGCAAAAAATACATAAACTCAACAACTAATGTACAGAATTCTCAGATGCTCAGATATGTAGTTATCCCAAAACTTTGAAATAAAATTAATCATACCTTTGTTATATAGATTGTAGTTCATACCTACCACCGTCACACACAAATCTAACAACAATCTGCAAATTGAAAAAAGAATAATAAGGTTATGAAATGATCACTTGAATCAAACAAAATTGTAAACATAGAACCAATCATTTTGAGAATCAAGAGGACAAAAAACTAAATAGAATAGGAAGTCAGCAGAGCAAAGATGAGAAAAAGGAGAAAAGCACCCAAAAATTCCACACCTTTCACGAGAAGAGAGTGAGTGAGAAGAGAGACAATGAGAGATGAGAGATGAGAGAGAAGAGAGAAGAGAGAAGAGAGAAGAGAGAAGTGAGACGATAAAGTGAGAGAGAAGAGAGAAGAGAGAATGAGAGAGGGAGGGGGATACTGTTTTGGCTAAGGGGGAAAACTGAGAATAAAATTTTTGATTAAGGGGGAATTTTTTGGTGTATTAATGGGGGAAAGAAAGAAGCGGGCCTTTTTTAAAAAATGATTATAGACATCGATTGGTTAAGATACCGATGTCTTACAAAACTTTTAACATCGGTTTTGAAGCGACCGATGTTAAAACTGCCTTTAACATCGGTGACATTCTAACCGATGTTAAAGGGGTGATGTTGTATGCACTATTTCTAGTAGTGTATACTGACTCGTCATACTAGAATAATATATTTTTAAATGTTCCTTCACTAATTCACAGAAATTACACACAAATCACGTAATTTATATTTTATTCACATAATATAATTCGCGAAAATCCTAGTCGTTACATATTCCCTATAGTCGTATGAGTTTCTGACAAAGACAGTGGTTGACTTTCATTTATTTGAAAGAGATCTCAATAACTTCATATTACAGGCTTTAACTTGATAGACCCTTCCATGCAATTTTAGCATATTCAACATTTTCTAAAATTTGTTAAATGTTTCACTCAAGCCTTCACCAGGATTATAGTAAAAGTACTCATACTATTGTATGAGAAGTTGCATCTTGTTCTCTCTAACTTGTTAAGATCCTTCACAAAGAGTTTGAATGGTATCCCATACATCCTTGGATGTAAAGCAGTTTATGACACATTCAAACATGTTAGAATTTATATCAGTAAACAAGATGTTCATAGTCTTCTTGTCTATATTGACTTCTTCCAAATCCTCTGGTGAGTAGTCATCTAGATTTTTCACAACTATTCTATCGGCACCAATGGTTTCATCAGCTGCTGCAAGTCCTATGATTGTCTCCATGGGAATATGATGATTGTCAATAAAGTTGACAAAACCCTCATCCTGAGACATCATTTTCCAATGAGAATAGAATTCCTTGTCCAGAACGAGAATCTTAACACCAACATCCTTCTTACCCATGATTGATTGGATAGATTCAAGATCTTTAAACCCTCTATATGTTGAAGGCTTGCTCTAATACCAATTGTTATTTACTAACAATCAATACTTGGGTAATTTGTAGAGGGGTTGAATACTAATTACAAATTTTAACTTGTTCGAACTTGAACAAATGCTAAACTGAAAAAAAAACATGAGATATAAAAATTTCAGGTGGTTTATTTTTGACTTATCACCATAGTTATGAATTAAAAAAATAATATGTGCAAATTACAAGAATTTCACAGCTTCTTTTTATAGTGTTTCTCTCAGAGACAATGCTCTCAACTAAACTATATGAAAAACTTTATAAACTTATTTCTTAAGAGAAATGTATACTATTACTTGGTTTATATATCATGAGTTACAATACTTGCTAGACAATACATAACACAGTCTTCGAGGTCCAACAAGATTACTTCTTCATTTTATTTCCCATGAGCCTTGACAAACGAAACTAGGTTGTATCTTGATATATTTATTTGAATATCCCTCTAATTTGTCATGCATGGAAATGAAATGTTTCTTCTTATTCAGAATCCAAGATCACATGCACGTTTTGTCTTGGATCCCATTTTTCAAACTGAGATCTTCTATCAGCCCATGTGCTCTGTCAAATTTGATATATATGCTCTGTCAAGTCACTGTCAATTGCTCTTTGCTACTTTAGCCATTGATAGTGTAATCTTCTTAGCTGTTGATGAGTTGATTACATTAGCCATTAAAAGTCTATTCTCTTTAGCTGTTGATGACTCACTTCACTTAGATGGAATTACATGGCATTCATATTTATAATTAATCAACCTATTTTATTTATCCATTGAGTCAGTGATACATGCAATGAATAATGACAACAATGGCTATTTATTGTGATCTACATGAAAATATTACAAAAACTTATAAGTTAATAAACTACTCTATCAACGGCTATCAGACAATGATAGTTAGTCGTTGATAGCTACACCTACTTAATGAATAGTTATGCTATATATTTTGTTCATCATGAAAAATAAATGTGATTCCTAACAGTATTAATATAATTACTTTTAAGGTCTAACTTGACTAATCAATTATTATATACAAATACAATCTAATATCATATTTGAACCAATTATTTTTATAATAATATTCATAATTAATTTTTTATATTTGTGCAAGACATGCTTTAACATAACAAGACTAAGTCGCATTGACAATCCTAAGATTTTGTTGACTTGTAATTTTTTGTGTAATCTGTAATTGTTAGGTCACACACACACTGTAGAGGGGGTGAATACAGTGTATAGTACAATCAAATCGAACTTTAATAACTCAAGTAACAGAAAACAAACTTTATTGGAACAATAAACTCTGTTACAATATGGAACTGTTCTCTCTCAGTGATGAACAAATATCACGAGAGCTGCTAGGGTTACAATAATTAATCTTCTCGATTGTGATAACACTTCTAGTGTAAACCCTATGTCTGTGTTTATATACTAAACAGTTACAAGATAATCGCTAATTGATATGGAATATAATTCTGCTTCCTAAAATATATCAATCAGATATCTTTTCTTCCAAGTATTCTATTCTTCATAGAATTCCTTCTTCATACATATCTCTTCTTATGTTTATCTCGATCTTCTTTCCTTTAACTAGCTGACTTCCTTATCTGAAGGTCCTTCAGTACTTAAGTTCTAATATCCATCTTCTGATGATTATCTCCTGATAATATAAGTACTGATATACTTAAGTCCTGACTTCCAGTAAGTACTGATTTATCCTGTTTAAGTAAGATCTGAAAACTAAACATAAATCACATTAGCCATGACATTATCAAATATATCTAACAATCTCCCCCAACTTGTAAATTAGCATAATATACAAGTTTAACAGAGATTTGATGATGTCAAAAACATTAAGAATAAATGCATGAGAACTTAACTAGATAACTACAACTTGCAGTCCTTAAAACTTTACCAATCTTTAACTTCTGATAACAACTTCAGTCTGTATTCATATCAGAATTTAAGCAGTTGTAGATCTTGACTTGGCTTCATCTTCTGATCTCTCTGATGCCAGGAGTTGTTCTGAGATAGTTCTTCAACAAACATCTCTCAGCATATCTGAGTTCATCAATCATCCTCCTTTTAGCATCTTTAAGTTCTGCAGAATCTTCACCAGTTTGAAAGATTGCAGCCCTGAGATCATTAATTTTAGCTTTCCTTATGTCCTGATCCAGTCTGATCAAATATGCTTTATCAGACTCAAGATTGAATTCCACGGCCCTGTAACCTAGAAAGGTAGTTATAATCTTGGCAGTATTGGGCTTCATCTCAACTATATCACCCTTGTGATCTCTGTACTTCGGAAGATATGTGTTGTCAGACTTAACAGAATAAAGCCTTTTCTGTCTCTGAATCTGATTCTTCAAATAGTTTGTAACACTTTCTGTTATTCTGTCATTCACTTGAAGTAAGAATAATACATGCTCCAGTTCTTCAAAATACTTCAGTGGAATGGCATTTTCCCTTATATGATAAACCCTACCATCTGTCATGAAGTACAACAAAATGTGTTATTTTAAGTAGGTATGGTAAACCATTTGTACAGATTCCAGTTGATTCAATCTCTCAGGAGTTGCTCCAATACCTGGTTCACTTAAGAAAGTTGGATCATTGGTAGTGTTCTGTATTCTTCTTTCATCAGTACTTCCCAATCCAGTTTTATCTCTTGCTTCCTTTCCAGTAACCACTCTTGCTTCAAAACCACTTGCAGCAGTCTTCAAAGGCTGAGTCTGTTTGGCTTTAGTGAATCCTGGTAGGAGTGTCTTTGATTTATCAGAACTAACTAGCTCTTGACTCTGAACAACTTGAGCCATGTCAGAGGTTGTCTTAGAAACTTTTCTTAAAGTCAGAGCAAGATCAGCATCTTCATCAGTAATTTCTTCATTCACAGGAGGCACATAAACCTTGATAGGTTCACCAACTTTCTCTTTGCCCTTGGACCTTGGATCTATCTGCAGTTGTGATTTAACCATAATTGCTTCAAGATTTGTCTTTTCTTTTATCATAATGCCTTTGAGTGTTGGAAGTTTCTTTTTACCAGAAGCTTTAGATTTAGATTTGACTTTTTCTGATTTAAGATCGGCTTCTTCTTCCATTAGACTCTCCAAGTCCATTCCTGGATTTTCCTGAAGAAATAACTGTCTTGACATTTCTTCATCAAGATCTAAAAGTTCATCAGAACTTATCCTTTTACTAGTAGCAGAAGTAATTCTTTTTCCAGCATCAGAACTTGTTCTGTGACTTGTGATTTCAGCTTTTCTTGATGAGAAACCTCTACCTTGACTATGACCTCCACCCATTCCAGAGGTTCCTTGGTCATCTTTTTCATCATCCCTCCCCTTCAGTGTCTTATCAGTTTTGCATTTGGACTTAATTACTTTTTTCCCCTTTTTGGCATCAGCAGGTAACATAAGAGAGACAAGCAATTCCACTGAGGCTTGGATTTCATCAAGTTGAGATTGCTGAGAAGCTTGATTTTTCAAAATATCATCAATCTGAGATTGTTGTTTCTCTTGAGTCTTCTCAATATAAGCAACTCTGTCAAAGGTAGGTTGGAAGAATTTTTTCTTGTCAATTTTCTGAACTTGTTCTTGCTTGAGTAATTCTTCCTGAATTTTATGTATTTCTGCATGAGTAGTGGAATGAAGACCTTGCAGATGTTTAGTACTCAATGCAGTGACTCGAAGCTGTGTTTTGAAATCATCAGTAATTAATAGCTCATCTGCTTTTATCAAGTGCTCAGCAAGATTCTTTGCAGATGGAACACAGGTAACTGAGTTCCATTCCTTAGTCCACCCCTGTCCTGCAGGAGTTTCAATCCAAGGCACTAGTGCTTCTCTTGTAACAAACTTCTTAACTAATTCAGATTTAGGAACAGTTTGTTGAGGTGCATGTCCTGAAGGACCTGCTTCATCAGCATCTGCATTTGGAGCAGGATCACCAGTATCATCAGCATTTGCAACATCAGAACTTACAGAATCAGCATCTTCTCATAAAACAACAGTATGAGAAGCAATTAAGGCTTCAACATCATCCTTTAAGTGCTGATCTGGTTCCAAGTTCTGATCAACAACCATATTCTGATGCTCACCTAGAATCTGATCATCATCATCTAGATGCAGAGAAGGTGTAGTAGATAATTCTGGAGTTTGAGTAGCATCAGAGACATGTATTATTGATGGATGAAGTGTTGTTGGAGCTTCTAAGTAAAGTACCTCAGGCACAACCAGGTTCTGAATATCAATTTCAGCACTTGTGCCAGGATCAACAGGAGATACAGTCTTTTGAACAGCAGACACAGATGGTGGGTTTGCCATTTCAGTAGCAGCTTCCTGAGGTGGAGTTAATGGAGAAGCAGTGGCTTCAGCAGATTCTGGTTCTTGTGAGATCAGAGATTCCTGATCCCTTTCCTTAGCTGTTGCTTCCTCATCATCTGAAACTGGCCTTTGAGCTCTCTGTTTCTTGTATCTCTTAGAAGGTGGGGATTCCTTGGGAGTTTGAGCAAAGTCATTCTTCTAAGCCTTTTGAGAAGCTTAGATCCCCCAATTCCAGAATCCTTCTGAGAACGAACTTTCTCAGCTTCTTTGACAACAGGTTCTGATGTAGAAACCTGTTCCTCACTATCAGACTCATCTCTCAAAACAATCCTCCTTCTCTTCTGAGGTGTTTAAGGAACAGTCTTTGTCCTCTTTGGCTTGGAAGATGAAGGCTTTACAGTAGGTGTTGAGAATGAAGGTTGAGCTGTCTGTGAAGGTGAGAGATATGATTTGAGATATGTTCTGAGGGATGGTTAAGGTATAGAAGGATGAGTGTGTGTTCTGATGGTTGCTGTGGTGTTTGGGAGGTGGTGGTAGGTTGGACATCAGGATAACCAGATCTATAGGTTTGAGGATCAGAATTTACTAAGATTTGTTTTACAGACTGAGGAATCTGTAAAGGTCTAACCACCTTTTTTCTTAAGGTCAGCATTTACCAGGTCATTAAAGGCTCGTTTTGCAATTTTGAATGATGGAATTAAGGTACTGGCTAGTTGAGGGGGATTAGTACAGCAAAAGTTATATATAAGCTGAAAGAATCTAGCAAAATAAACTACATTTCTATCTTCTGTCATCCTATCCCCTATGAAACCTATCACGGCACTTACAAAATCAAAATGAGTTTGGTTAATGATAGCATACCCGATGTGCTGACTCATTATAGGAATGGCATCAAAGTTGGAACACTTATTCCTAAACGCTTTAGTGATGTAGTCGAAAAAGAAGCTCCATTCCTTTCTGATATGAGCCCGTTTCAACTGCCCAAGCTTAGCCAAACTCTGCTCATACCCCAAACTGGCCATTAACTCCTGAAGAGCTAATTCCTCCGGGGTTGAAAAAGTACATCCTTCTGGTAAATGGAGGGCCTTGCGAATTGTACCAGGAGTTACCAAATGTATAGAATCATCCACTTCGAAAACAATACTGGGAGTACCATGTGTACCACCATTATCAAAGTGCCCAGTCCGCCAAAACGTTAGAACTTGTTGGCTTGAAAAGACTGAAGGTTGGGTCAATGCATACCCAATTTCACTGTGTGCAAGAAGAACTTGCATAAAATGCAACTCAGACGGAGCTTCAGCATGATTGAGAATTGCAGCATAGTTATTTGGAACAAACTTAGCTCCATCAATGATCAAATCCTTAGGTGCCATGAGAAAAATCAAAAATTAAGAGTTGCCTGTTAGGTGTTTGAGAAAATGTCTGTATGAAAAACCAACGTCAGGAGATGAAAGAGAGTAAAAGCAAAGAAAGAGAGATAAAGTGTAAAAGTAAATAAAAGATTGGAAAATCTTCTCTCTGTCTTACTTATACTTAAAAAAAATATAACCGTTGGACACCTGTCAGACATGCAGTAATAGAGAATAGTTAATATGCACGGGAAAACAGTAATCATTACTTACCCACTTGCAGTTTTTCAAGGAAAAACCGTTCCACTTACCCAGTAATTCCATTAATCGAGGTAAATCAGTTTTAATTCAAAATTGAAACTGTTCCCACTTAGTCAATTATTTTTCACTGCAAAACCAATATTCTGAGAAGAAATTCAAGAGAATGACCAAAATTAAATCAAGTAAATAAGTACTGATATTGTAAGATCAGAACTTAATTTAAATTAAAATGAAATGGTCATCAGAATATGGATTTATCAGGATTTATCAGTGCATTTAAATTACAAACATCTCAGAGACAAAAACTTGCAAAAAGTAGAAATTCCATTAATATATTAAGAGAATACATTCATGAAATTTAAATTACATCAGAACTTTACAAGATTGTCCTAAGCTTCTAAACCTAACATCAACAGCCTTTGTCCTAGCTCAAGAAGCAGGGCAAGGCTGACGATGAAGAAAAACAGGAAGAAAATAAATTATTTCTTCTTCCTACTCTCTACAAAAAGAATAGCGAGTCTGATGATTCGCTCTTGCTGGCGGAGAGCTTCCAGCCTTTCTTCCTCCAATCGCTCCAGATGGCGATGGTAGTCCATGTAAAAGAACAGGAGGTGGGTCAGAACCTCCCGGGGAACCGAGTCCCAAATCTTATCAAGAATGGCAGTGACGTGCCATTCCTGCTGCCAGGCTTCACAGCTCAGCTCCATGTTGAATGTTTCATAGTTCAAAAACATGTTGTAGTTGACCATGGTTTTGTTTGTATGAAGAAAATGAAGGTGAGTTTGTGAGAGAAGAATTGATGTGTAGGCTGTTGCAAAGTGTTTGTTTATATAGGCAAGAGAATGCCAGGAGACGCAAGAAAATTTAATGCTGATAGGTAGAATTAATTCTACCTCGTCTTCCTAGACTTGGAAGACGAAAAACAGTCATTGGAAAGGTAAAACTAGGTTTAATGCGCACAAGAAATAAGTAAAAATTACTGTGCAAGTACGTGTACCAATATTCCTAATTATATTGACTGTTAATATTCCGTCCCAACATATTCTGATTTAAAATGAGAATGTTTTTAGATTTTATCCACAAATAAGTCAAGTAAAGGATCAGAAGTGAATATCAGAACTTAGACTTATATCAGAACTTAACATTTATCATAACATGATTTCTTGACTCGAAAAATGAATGCCTATCTTTGTAATTCTTCACACAAATTCTGATATAGATTCTTTAGAACTTAATCATCAGAACGTTTAACAGAACTTGTCCTCAGAGATTATGTAATGTGACACATAAACTGTTCATCTAAAATAACATAGATCACCACAGTAATTTTCATCATTCATATAGAGTGTTTAGTGTGTGCATTAAGTGAAATATCAGACAAAGAGTAAGTCTGATTCACTTCAGTACATCTTAGAAATAAGGCATAACTAAAACTTTACTAAAAATCTGTCATTATTCTGAAGCCTACTATTGAATGAGTTCATGCTTGAGTCCACCTCAACTGTTTTGTGCTAATTTTGTGCATCTTTTTAAATTCCATTTGATAGTGGCTTCTCAGTATAAGTGAGTCACGACTGCTTATCAGAATTTATGCTATTATCAGAGTATTTCTCCAGTAATCATAGAGTGTGAAAAGTCAACAAAAATATGTATTTGATTTTCTAATGCAAATTACTTAATACCAGTAATGCACTTGGGTCTTCCCTTCCACATTTTTACTCTAGATCTCAAAGGAGTACCTGATTTTAATTCCTTGATTCTTTTTCTTTTTCTTTTGATAAGTGAGGTTTATCAACACTTAGTACATTCAACATATTTACTAGCATCAGAACTTAACAGATGAGAAGAATTATTCTAGTTTGTGACTTAGTAATAAGATAGACAAAGTAAACTCAACTAAGCTCAATATTAGAATTTGCTTGTGTCAGTAGATTTCCACAGAAATAATTACTTCTAACATGGGATCTCGAGTTTATTGAAGACTACTAGGTCAGCATCTAACACATGTATCTTCATAGGATAGAATAGTTACTTAAACAGACATATCACTATCAGAGTTTAGAAAGTCACATCAGACACCAGTCAGTACTTAAGCAATTTTCAATTAATCACAGTATACACAAAGAGTGTAATTTCTATAAATACTGATCATAAAGTCTGATACAGCAGAAAAAAACTAAGCAGATTTAGAGAAAGAACCTGAAACCATTCCAAGTTCATTTACCAATCTTGTAAAATTAGATTCACACAGTGGTTTTGTGAAGATATCTGCTAGTTGTTGATCTGTTGGAACAAAGTGCAATTCCACTGTACCTTCATCCACATGTTCCCTTATGAAGTGGTACCTGATGCTGATGTGCTTTGTCATTGAGTGTTGAACTGGATTACCTGTCATAGCAATAGCACTTTGATTATCAGAGTAAATAGGGATTTTGAAATATGTTAACCCATAATCCAGTAACTGATTCTTCATCCAAAGAATCTGTGCACAACAGCTTCCTGCAGCAATATACTCTACTTCTGCAGTTGATGTGGAAATTGACTTTTGTTTCTTGCTAAACCAAGAAACCAATCTGCCTCCAAGAAATTGGCAGCTTCCACTTGTGTTTTTCCTGTCAATTTTGCAACCTGCAAAATCTGCATCTGAGTAACCTATTAGTTTAAAATCTGATTCTATGGGATACCATAATCCCAGATCAGTTGTTCCCTTAAGGCACTTGAAAATTCTTTTCACAGCTGTTCAGTGAGGTTCTCTTGGATCTGCTTGAAATCTTGCACAAAGACAGGTAGCATACATGATATCAGGGCTACTAGCAGTTAGATAGAGTAGTGAGCTAATCATACATCTGTAATCAGTAATATCTACTGATTTACCAGTATCCTTGTTCAGTTTTGTTGCAGTGGCCATGGGAGTGGATGCACTTGAACAATCTTGCATTCCAAATTTCTTCAGCAAATTTCTGGTGTACTTAGTTTGACAAATAAAAGTGCCTTCTTCATTCTGCTTGACTTGAAGGCCCAGAAAATAGCTAAGTTCCCCCATCATACTCATTTGATACCTTGACTGCATTAGTTTGGCAAACTTCTTGCAAAGTCTGTCATTTGTAGAACAAAAAATGATATCATCAACATAAATCTGGACCAAAAGTAAGTCCTTTCCATGGTTGAGGTAGAACAGTGTTTTTTCTATAGTTCCTCTGTTAAATCCACTTTCCAGAAGAAACTGAGCTAAAGTCTCATACCATGCTCTTGGAGCTTGCTTAAGTCCATAAAGTGCTTTATCAAGCCTGTAGACATAATCTGGATATTTGGAGTCTACAAAGCCTGGAGGTTGTTCAACATATACTTCTCCCTCCAATTCTCCATTGAGAAAAGCACTTTTCACATCCATTTGAAAGACAGTAAACTTTTGTGAGCAGCATACGCCAAAAATATCCTTATGGCTTCCAATCTAGTAACTGGTGCAAATGTTTCATCATAATCGATTCCCTCCTATTGAGAATATCCTTTTGCAACCAGCCTTGCTTTATTCCTTGTAATTATGCCATCACTATCAGTTTTGTTTCTGAATACCCATTTTTACCAACAACAAATCTGTTCTTTGGTCTTGGCACTAGGGTCCAGACTTTGTTTCTTTCAAATTCATCTAACTCTTCCTGCATTGCTTGCACCCAATCAGCATCTTGAAGAGCTTCTTCCACTTTCTTTGGCTCAGTCTGAGAAAGAAAAGAATTGTAAAGACATTCACTTGAAGTAGCTGTTCTAGTTCTGACACCTGCATCAGGATTTCCAATTATCAAATCAGGTGTATGTGATTTAGTCCACTTCCTTGCAGATGGAAGATTTTCTCTAGAACTGGATGCTCCCCCATGATCCATGTTGTCTTCATTAACATTTTCTGATGCTTCCCCTGAAACTATGCTCTCTGAGTTGGATTCTTCAGAATTTAGATTTTCAGAACTATCAGAACTTGGCTTATCAGAACTTGATGAATCAGAACTTGACGAATCAGAACTTGAAGAGCCAGATGTATGTTCTGATGCTTCTTGAGATGTGGTTATATCTTGAGTATGCTCCCCCTACATAGGTGCATCTTCCTTTTGTTGGATTTTAATCGCAGCGGAAGCATGGTAAAACACTTTTACACATATAATCCAAATAAAAGCATATAAATCGTGGTAAAAACATAGGGATCGATTACTAACCTTTAATATGCGATCCAAAAGCAACAATCGGAGATCCTTAGCAGCTGCTCCTCAAACGTGAAGCACTCCATCGGTATCCACCAAGAAAATGACGTTAAGGAGGAGGAGGAGGTGGAGAGAATTAGGTTTTTATAAAAATTGGGGTTAGAATAAAAAATATAGGGTTTATAATAGTATATTTATAGGCAAAATTTTCAGCTGAAATTTTCCATAAATATTATTATTATTATCCCATTTATTATTCTCATTAATAATTAAAACACCTTTTAATTATTAATCCTTTTTCTAAACACTTTAGAAATAATTCTCTCTATTGATTTAATTTCCAAAAAATTAAATCCTTAATTAATAATATTAAGAACTTTTCTTAATTAATTTATAATCAATTAAATCTCATTTAATTGATTATTAAATTTTCCAATTAATTATTTATTTCACAAATAAATAATTATTAGCCATTATTAATTAATTCCTCCACCATTAAATCATTCTTCTTTTATGGTGTGACCCTGTAGGTTCAATATTAAGCTGGTAGTAGAAATAAATAATAATAAAACTATTTTATCATTATTTATATAAATTCTCTAATTTAATAAATATGATTAATTAATTAATCACATTTATTCTACATCGTGAGGGATACTTCTCAGCATATCGCGATTATCCGGATAATACGAATTCACTGCTTAGAATACCAAGAACCTATTCAGTGAATAGTTACCGTACAATAAACTCCTTCTACCCTACAATGTCCCGATTAAATACAAGGCATGGATCTCGTGTCAAGCCTATCTAATTTAATCACTTGCTTACCATTTACTATGCTTAGTTCTTTGCAAATTAGAAACTCCTTTCTAATTTCATTCACTCTGGCCAGAGATTCTTGAACTAGCATAAGTGGATCAGCCTTGAATATTCGCTTCCTTCACTGGAAGGGGTAGATCCTTTATTGATCATACACTATCTTCGTGTACAAATTTCTATACCCAGTAGAGCCCTAATAATTGTCCCTGGAGACTAAGAACTAAACCAAAGCATAGTTCAGTGTACACAAGATGACTATGATGACCTCAAGTCTAAGGATACTTATACAACTATCACTATATGAACAACTGCTGACACGTGAGTGAACTCCATCAGTTGTTCAGCTGTGCGAGTCATGTTCAGTAAACTTATTCTATAATAAGCACCTACATACTAGCTATATGTCACCACACAAATGTCTATGAGAACAGACATCCTTCATAATGAAGCAAGCATAGTATGTACCGATCTCTGCGGATTATTAATTACCAGTTAGTAATCCTACGACCAGGAACTATTTAAGTTTAGATTTATCATCTTTTAGGTCTCACTATTATGATCTCATCATAATCCATAAAAAGCTTTACTCTAAACTATGGTATATCTTATTTAAACACTTAAATAGATAGAGCCCGTAATAAAAACAAAACAAGTCTTTTATTAATATCAATGAAATCAAAACATATTACATAAAAGTTATTCCTAAATCCTCATACATGATTGGACTTAGGACATATTCCTTTCAATCTCCCACTTGTACTAAAGCCAATCACTCTGGTATCTAATACCCATCTTGTCTTTATGACGATCAAAGTGACTTTCATAAAGTAGCTTTGTGAGTGGGTCTGCTATGTTGTTATGTGTGTCAAATCTATTTTAATACAATATAAGAAATGTTACCGCGCTCCCACTAACCCTTTTGTAGACGCATGGTTCATCTACGTTTTTGATAAAATCAAACTCTTTGATTGTCTCATCAAAACGAATGTTCCATCTTTCGAGAAGCTTGCTTTAAACCACATATGGTTCGCAGTAGCTTACACACTAGGTTTTCATTTCCCTTGGAAAGAAAACCATCTGGCTATATGCCAGATCTCATAGTCGTAGTAAGCAGCAATCGCAAGCAAAATCCGAACTGATTTTAACAGGGCTATTGGTAAAAGGTTTCATCAAAGTCAATCCATTGCCTTTGTTTGAATCCTTTTGCCACAAGCCTGGCCTTATAGGTCTCCACCTGGCCATCTGCTCTAATCTATCTTTTGTATACCTTATACATAGATTCCATTCTGGATTTCATGGCACTATGCCATTTCTCTGAGTCAACACTACTCATAGCCTCATTATAGATCACAGGGTCGTCATCATCAATGATCGACAACTCATTGTCATTCTCAATGACAAGGCCATATTACCTCCCAGGTTGGCGAGACACTCTCCCTGACCTATGAATGGGTTGTTCCACAAAAGGTTGTTCAGTCAGAACAGGTGTTTCCAATGCATAACCCCATAGGAATACTGGAAGATTTGCATAGCTCATCATGGACCGAACTATGTCTAACAAAGTTTCATTTCTCCTTTCAGATACCAATCTGGAGGAGTCCACTGGGAGACTCTACCTTTACTTTGAGATAATCTAGAAACACTCCATTAAAGTATTCACCACCTCGATCTAATCGAAGAGTTATAATACTATGTTTGGTTGTTTCTCCACTTCATACTTATACTCTTTGAACTTTTCAAAGGCTTCAGACTTGTGTTTCGTCAAACACATATCCGAATCTAGATCTATCATCTATGAAAGTAATGAAGTACAAAAAATCCACCCATGGCTTGCGTAGACATTGGTCCACATACATCTGTGTGTACCAATCCTAGCAAATCTGCAGCCCTCTCTCCATGTCCACTAAATGGAGATTTGGTCATTTTACCCAATAGACAAGACTCGCACGTAGGATATGATTCAAAATCAAAGGGGTCTAGTAACCCTTCCTTATGCAATGTCCGAAGTCTATTTTCACTAATATGACCTAGCCTACAGTGCCATAAATAGGTTAGATTTTCATCATCTCATTTTCTTTTATTAGTTTGTTTAATCTGAAGTAAATCATGCTCTACGTCACATACATACAGACCATTATTTAAAATTCCACGTCCATAAAGAACATTATCTCTAAGGATAGAACATTCATTATTCTTAATAATAAATGAAAAACCATTCAAACCCAACATAGGGATAGAAACAATATTCCTCATAATAGAGGGAACGTAATAACAATTATTCAAAATAATAGTCTTGCCCTTAGGCATATGTAAACTAAATGATCCTACAGCTATGGCCGCAACCCTTGCTCCATTGCCCATACGTAGAATCACCTCATCTTTTTCAAGATTCCTACTTCCCTTTAGTCCTCGCAACGAATTGCAAATATGAGAACCACAGGCGGTATCTAATACCCAAGTAGAAATTTGACCTAGTGACATATTAACTTCGATCATGAACATGCCTGAATCAGAAGCGGTAGTCTTACTACCCTTCCTCTTCTTCAATTCTGCAAGGTAAACCTTGCAGTTTCTCTTCCAGTGCCCTAACTTGTTACAGTGAAAGCATACAGCTAAATTAGGATCAGTCAACTTGTGAGCATCTAGTATGCTCCTGAGTGATAGTGCAGAAGACATAATATAGTAAATCTGTAAATGATAAACACCTAACAACACTCAGCAAATATTCGATTTCATTTTAAAACACTATATGAATCGGATCTTTATTCATAAGTGGCTCCCACTAGTTTATCTAATTTATTCAACCCCCTACGTGAAAAAATTAAGCATTCATAATGCTAGTGGGAATAGGGATCCTACATTCCATTACACAACCCCGGCTGTAGCACGAACCGCCATGTAATGTTCAATAGGCAGACAACTCTTGTCAATTACATCTTATGTTATTCCCTAATCAAACTTTAGCCTCTTGAATAATTGAGTCTCGGCTGTGGCACGACAAACTCAATATTCTAAGTCAAGTCTAACCCAACATTCCGTACAATTGAATCAGTCCCTAAAGGCCCACGGCTGTGGCACGTACTGACCTTTAGATTCTTATTCAATGTACACATCTCTATGTAATAGACAAGTATTTCTTATTTCGAAATCAAAGCCCTCGGCTGTAGCACGAACCGACAATGATTCAAAAATAAGAACTACTTTTCTATCATGTTGGAAGGCTATGACCGACACAAGCCCGTTGTATCATTGGCCAATTACTACTTGATATTATTTAATTTTAGAGGGATTATATTACGTTACAATCATAATCATATTATAAAGAGATTCTTCCTTTTAAATTAAATATTTCAAATCAATAATCGATAATCAGATGATTCCCAGATCGGGTGGAGCATTGTCAAGAGGCGTCACTTAATAACCCTTTCTTACAGATAGAAATCTGTTGTTGACAGAATCATCCTTTCTCTCATATCAAAAATTCATATTCAATTACGTGTTTCATAAACACAAGAATCTCATGATTGTATTCATAATATTATTCTTAAGGTTATGAAACAATTTCACTATACTAGGTTGTCTAACAAACGCCTTATGTTCATTTAAGTTCACCTAAATCTATCATCGCATGATAAACTAAGCATATATCACATATATAAACATGAATAAACATCAAGGTAGGCATGTTACATCATCTAGCACATTAGTCTAAGCATTATACATCTCTATGTATCACATGAAGCATTTAAAAGCAGTTAAAACAGTTAAAAACAGCTTTAA
Organism: Apium graveolens; assembly: GCF_009905375.1. Taxonomy (NCBI): domain Eukaryota; kingdom Viridiplantae; phylum Streptophyta; class Magnoliopsida; order Apiales; family Apiaceae; genus Apium; species Apium graveolens. The sequence continues at coordinate 178,577,301 of NC_133651.1, forward strand.
AACACTTCTATTAGCTATAAACAATTCAAAACAATTTCATAAAATATCGTATAATATACCATTAGAAGCGTCTCGAAAAGACGAATCAAACGACACCAAAATCACCCTATTCTGAGTTGCCACGCGCCCGCAAGCGCCACAAGAATGTCTCCCACGCGCCCCCATGCACACACGCGCTGACAGACGCGTGTCACACCGCCGCCCACGCGCGCCCACGCGCCCACGCGCCACACGCGCCCAAAACCCTACGCTGACGTCAGCATGACATCAGCATTGCTTGACCGTTGACCAGCGTGTGTCTGTCTTCGTCTCTGTGCAATCAAACAGGTAATAGCAGATGTATAGCAGAGGTATATATGTATATATACTAACAAATAATATATATACTTATTTAATTACGAATTTAATTTCAAGAACTTCAAAAATTCATAATAAAAAATCTATACATCATAAAATTATGAAAAAAATACTCAGACGATCTACAACACTTGTAGAACCCAGATCAACATTCAAAATTATTCTGAGAAACAATTTCTCATCAGACAAAATTAATCCATGATATAACTTGTAAAAATCATAATTAATTCATACAAGCACATAAAATTCTGAAATTTTTACCACAGATCTATATGCATACAAACTTGCTCTGATACCATTGTTGGATTTTAATCACAGCGGAGGCATGGTAAAACACTTTTACACATATAATCCAAATAAAAGCATATAAATCGTGGTAAAAACATAGGGATCAATTAATAACCTTTAATATGCGATCCAAAAGCAACGATCGGAGATCCTTAGCAGCTGCTCCTCAAACGTGAAGCACTCCACCGGTATCCACCAAGAAAACGACGTTAAGGAGGAGGAGGAGGTGGAGAGAATTAGGTTTTATAAAAATTGGGGTTAGAATAAAATATAGGGTTTATAATAGTATATTTATTGGCAAAATTTTCAGCTGAAATTTTCCATAAATATTATTATTATTATTCCATTTATTATTCTCATTAATAATTAAAACACCTTTTAATTATTAATCCTTTTTCTAAACACTTTAGAAATAATTATCTCTCTTGATTTAATTTCCAAAAAATTAAATCCTTAATTAATAATATTAAGAACTTTTCTTAATTAATTTATAATCAATTAAATCTCATTTAATTGATTATTAAATTTGCCAATTAATTATTTATTTCACAAATAAATAATTATTAGCCATTATTAATTAATTCCTCCACCATTAAATCATTCTCCTTTTATGGTGTGACCCTATAGGTTCAATATTAAGCCGGTAGTAGAAATAAATAATAATAAAACTATTTTATCATTATTTATAAAAATTCTCTAATTTATTAAATATGATTAATTAATTAATCACATTTATTCTACATCGTGAGGGATACTTCTCAGCATATCGCGACTATCCGGATAATACGAATTCACTGCTTAGAATACCAAGAACCTATTCAGTGAATAGTTACCGTACAATAAACTCCTTCTACCCTACAATGTCCCGATTAAATACAAGGCATGGATCTCGTGTCAAGCCTATCTAATTTAATCACTTGCTTACCATTTACTATGCTTAGTTTTATGCAAATTAGAAACTCCTTTCTAATTTCATTCACTCTGGCCAGAGATTCCTGAACTAGCATAAGTGGATCAGCCTTGAACATTCGCTTCCTTCACTGGAAGGGGTAGATCCTTTATTGATCATACACTATCTTCGTGTACAAATTCTTATACCCAGTAGAGCCCTAATAATTGTCCCTGGAGACTAAGAACTAAACCAAAGCATAGTTCAGTGTACACAAGATGACTATGATGACCTCAAGTCTAAGGATACTTGTACAACTATCACTATGTGAACAACTGCTGACACGTGAGTGAACTCCATCAGTTGTTCAGCTGTGCGAGTCATGTTCAGTGAACTTATTCTATAATAAGCACCTACATACTAGCTATAGTGTCACCACACAAATGTCTATGAGAACAGACATCCTTCATAATGAAGCAAGCATAGTATGTACCGATCTCTGCGGATTATTAATTACCAATTAGTAATCATACGACCAGGAACTATTTAAGTTTAGAGTTATCATCTTTTAGGTCTCACTATTATGATCTCATCATAATCCATAAAAAGCTTTACTCTAAACTATGGTATATCTTATTTAAACACTTAAATAGATAGAGCCCGTAATAAAAACAAAACAAGTCTTTTATTAATATCAATGAAATCAAAACAGATTACATAAAAGTTATTCCTAAATCCTCATACATGATTGGACTTAGGACATATTCCTTTCACCTTTGGCGTAGTCACCACAGTTTTAATAACATCAGAGTTTAATCCATCAGAGTTTACAGTTTCAGGATTTAGATTGTCAGGATTTTCAATATCAGAATTTGAGTCTTCATTTTCAAATCTCAGCTGATCATGATCAATAAAATCTTCAAGTCCAGTAATCTTCTTATCATCAAAAGAGACATTGATAGATTCCATGACCACTCTGGTTCTCAAGTTATAAACTCTAAAGGCTTTTGTGGAAAGTGGATATCTAACAAAGATTCCTTCATCAGCTTTTAGATCAAATTTGGATAGCTGTTCAGGATGAGTCTTAAGAACAAAACACTTGCATCCAAATACATGAAAATACTTCAGATTTGGCTTCTTTTTCTTCACCATCTCATATGGTGTCTTTCCTTGCTTGTTAATGAGTGTTGCATTCTGAGTAAAACAAGCAGTCTGCACAGCGTCAGCCCAGAAATAGGTTGGAAGCTTTGCTTCATCAAGCATTGTACGTGCAGATTCAATGAGAGTTCTATTTTTCCTTTTAACAACTCCATTTTGCTGTGGAGTTCCAGGAGCAGAAAATTCCTGCTTGATTCCATGGATTTGCAGAACTCTTCCATTATCAAATTCTTGAACTCAGTACCATTATCACTCCTTATTATTTTCACTGAGTCCTTGATCAATTTATCCAGTTGCTTGACATGATCAATCAAGATAGATGCAGTTTCACTTTTTGTGTGCAAGAAATACACCCATGTGTATCTGGTGAACTCATCCACTATGACCATAGCATATTTCTTCTTTGTAATAGACATGACATTTACTGGACCAAATAGATCAACATGTAGTAGGTGATAAGGCTCAAGAATTGATGACTCAGTCTTGCTCTTGAATGAAGATTTCCTTTGTTTGGCCTTCTTACAAGAATCACAAAGACCATCAGGAGCAAATACCGACTTTGGCAGTCCTCTCACAAGATCTTTCTTGACCAACTTATTTATATTATTGAAATTTAAATGAGAGAGTTTCTTGTGCCAATTCAAGATTTCTTCAATTGATGCTCTACTCATCAGACAGATTGCAGAACCATCAGTACTTGTTGAAAGCTTGGCTTCATAGATGTTACCACTCCTGTATCCTTTCAGAACAACTTTGCCTGTAGATTTACTTACAACTTCACAGTGTTCTTCAAAAAAATCCACATGATAACCTCTGTCACAGATTTGACTAACACTCAGCAGATTGTGTTTAAGTCCTGAGACCAGAGCTACTTCTTTAATGATGACATTCCCAAGATTGATATTGCCATATCCCAATGTTTTTCCAATGTTGCCATCTCCATAAGAAACACTTGGGCTAGCCTTCTCCACAAAGTCTGATAGCAGGGCTTTATTTCCAGTCATATGTCCTGAACATCCACTGTCCAGAACTAGGATGTTTTTCCTGTTGCCCTGCAATCACAAAGACCACTAATGATTAGTTTTAAGGACCCAGACATGCTTGGATCCTTTGGCCTTATTAAGTCTGTTAACATTTGCAGCGGATTTAGCATCAGAGTTTATGTTAACATTTTTCGTATCAGAATTTACACTATCAGACTTTAAATCAGAACTTACACTAGAAGGAACAATGGTAACTTTCTTTAAAGAAGGTTTTATTTGATAATAATCATAGTACAGACTATGATATTTCTTACAAGTATAAATGGAATGCCATAAACTACCACAATGAAAATAAGGATTTTGTGGCTTATATCTAACAGACTGACTCTTAACTCCTGACTTTGAAGGTAAGGAGTTTATGTTCTTATTCTTCCTGCAAAAAGAAGCCAAATGGTTAGAACTTCCACAGTTATGACACGTTTTCCTAGGAGCTTCAGGAACAGGCTTATAATCATTGCTTTTATTCACACCTTCCTTTCCATTCCTATTTTTCCTAGGTGATTTTACCTTGTTTGCATTCTTAACATCTTTCAGCTTATGCTTAAGCTGCTTCTTTGTCATTAAGCCTACGTTTACTTCAGTTGTCTTTTCCTGTTTTAGTTTGTCAGAAGTTAATTCCTTTTTAACTTCTGATTTCTCATTATCAGACTTTACAGCTACAAACTTAACAGGCTTTAACTTAGATTTTTATTTAGCAGCTATAGGCTTAACATCTACAGTTCCTTTATCATTCTTATCCTCTCCATAACCTAAGCCCTCTTTCCAGTTTTTACTACTTAACAAATTCTGAGTTGTTCTTCCAGAATTAGTCCAAGTCCTGATAATCTCTCTTTCTTTTTCTAACTCAGCTTTTAGAGATTCATTCATTTTAAGCACTTCATCCCTAACATAGAATGCATCATCTCTATCTTTCTGAGTTTGATGGAACATGACTAACTATTTTTCTAAATAATCATTCCTCTTTTTACAAGCAAGATTTTCAGAAGTTAATCTTTCACATGTTAAAGTTTGATCTCTATAACTAATGAACATGGTACCTTTAATTCAGCAGCTTCAGAACTGCTTTCAACACTTGCCTTATCAGCATTTTCCATCAAGGCATAATTCTCCTCACTTTCAGAATCTGAGGTGTCTGTCCAGCTTTTCTTCTTTGTGACAAGAGTCTTGCCTTTGTCACTCTTCACTTTCTTGCAATCAGGAGATATGTGGCCTTTCTCACCACAGTTGTAGCATTTGACATTTGTATAATCTCCTCTGTCAGACTTTCCTCCTCTTCCTTCAGATTTTCTGAATTCTTCTTATCAGAACTTGTGCCTTTCCTGGAAAACTTCTTTCCCTTCCTGAACTTTCTTTATGCAATCTTTGTGATCCCTTTCACCATAAGAGCACACAGCTTCATCATCTCTTCATCAGCATCCGTCTCAGGCAGGCTTTCAGATTCTGATTCATCATCACTTTCAGAACTTGATGACTCAGTATCAGACTTTGTGAAGAGAGTTGTACCCTTGTCTTTCCTTGAGGTAGCTACCTTGGGGGATTCTTCTTCAGCCTTAAGAGCAACTATCCTTGACTTTCCTCCTTTCCTCTTGCTTCTTTGTTCCATCTCAAGTTCATGAGTCTTGAGCATTCCATAGATTTCATCAAGAGTTGTTTCATCAAGATTATAGTTGTCTCTTATTGTTGTTGCCTTCAAATCCCAGCATTCAGGAAGAGCTAACAGGAATTTAAGGTTTGAATCTTCAAGATCATACTCCTTATTAAAAAGTGACAAATCATTCAAGAGTTTGACAAATCTATCATATAAATCAGTCAATGACTCATTAGCCTTTGAGTAAAAGTATTCATACTCTTGAGTGAGTATTGTCTTCCTGTTTATCTTGATCGTATCCGTTCCTTGACATCTTGTTTCCAAAGCATCCCATATCTCCTTTGCAGTCTTGCAGTTTATTACCCTGTTTGACATTACATTATCAATAGCACTATGCAGTAAGTGTCGTACCTTAGCATCCTTAGCAATTGATGCGATATCTTCAGCAGTGTAATCACTCTTCTCCTTTGGTATAGACTTTGCTGCTTCACCTGCAACTGCAACTGCGAGCTTGGTTGGTTTGTGAGGCCCTTTCTTGATTCTATCAAGATATTTTGGATCTGTAGCTTCCAGAAACATGGTCATCCTCACCTTCCATATGGCATATTCAGATGGTCTCAATATGGGAACTCTAATAGTCTCATATCGGGTTTGAACTTGTGTCTTTGGAGGTTCTTCAGTTTTGGTGGGCTTAGTTGGAGTTTCTGTTTCAGACATGATTGTGTTTGGATCTTAAACTGTTTGTGCGTTAACAGATAGGCTCTGATACCACTTGTTAGGTCACACACACACACACACACTGTAGAGGGGGTGAATACAGTGTATAGTACAATCAAATCGAACTTTAATAACTCAAGTAACAGAAAACAAACTTTATTGGAACAATAAACTCTGTTACAATATGGAACTGTTCTCTCTCAGTGATGAACAAATATCACGAGAGCTGCTAGGGTTACAATAATTAATCTTCTCGATTGTGATAACACTTCTAGTGTAAACCCTATATCTGTGTTTATATACTACACAGTTACAAGATAATCGCTAATTGATATGGAATATAATTCTGCTTCCTAAAATATATCAATCAGATATCTTTTCTTCCAAGTATTCTATTCTTCATAGAATTCCTTCTTCATGCATATCTCTTCTTATGTTTGTCTCGGTCTTCTTTCCTTTAACCAGCTGACTTCCTTATCTGAACGTCCTTCAGTACTTAAGTTCTGATATCCATCTTTAGATGATTATCTCCTCATAATATAAGTACTGATATCCTTAAGTCCTGACTTCCAGTAAGTACTGATTTATCCTGTTTAAGTAAGATCTGAAAACTAAACATAAATCACATTAGCCATGACATTATCAAATATATCTAACAGTAATGATATTTATTGCTTCTGTAAAAATGTTTGAATAGAATAAACTAGAGTATTTTTTAGTAAATATCCAACAAGATAGGAATAAATCTCTGAAAGAAGATGAAGCCTGATCATGGATTAGAATGAAGATAAACATTTTGGTGAAGAATAATTTTGTAGATTGAAAAATGTTCCAAGTCAGATGTCAAGAAGTCACAGATCAAGTTATATCGAGAAGTATATCGAGAAGTCAATTTGGCCTGTAGAGAACTCACTTCACTTATTGAAAAGTCACCCTACTTGTAGAGAAGTCAATTTAGCTTATAGAGAAGTGGAGATGTCGACAAGTCAATTTGGCTTTTAGAGAAGTAGAGATATCGACAAGTCAATTTGGCTTATAGAGAAGTAGAGATATCGATAAGTCATTTACAGATGTAGAGAAGTGCAGATATCGATAAGTCAAAACACATGTTGAGAAGTGGAGATATCGACAAGTCATTTACACATGTAGAGAAGTTGAGATATCGACAAGCCATTTATACATGTAGAGAAGTGGAGATATCGACAAGCTATTCCACATCACAACACAAACATCTCTATATACATTAAAGATCTCGATAACAACTTCAATTACAGAATGCATTTATCCTGAACATTCAAGATTATCAGTCAACAAACCATTTTATCATTAAAATGGAAAGTCTACAAATGCAGGTTGAAGAGTGTAAGATCAAGGGGCAAGATGAACCGGACAAAGGAGGGTAACCGACCTTGAAGATTATATGCAGATTTGTAGCACTCAAAGTAGAAATAGACAAAAGGACTTTAGAAAATATGTTAGTCTATTTTAATGCAATTTCTGTAAACTATGCATGTTGATCAATAAAACATGTCCATAGGTCCTTAGTGCAGGAAGTAACAAAATAGTCTAGAATTTCTTGTATTCTCTCAATGAGTAGCTGTGTTATAAAACATTAAAGAACACAGCCAAATTGATTTTTAATATAAAGAACAAGTAAGTTTTGAAAATTGTTTTATGTGTCTCTTATAGTCAATTGATTATCACCGCAAATGTCATATTGTTGAGTTCCGAAACTTAAACAAAACTTGATTTTCTTGAAAGTAACTCATAAACTTTAAAAAATAATCAAGAAACACACATTCACCCCCCTCTGTGTGCATTTCATACCACATTTATTATTCTAAAATGTAATATAACCTGAAAATGAATAATAAAATGTAAAAAGGAAAACATGGACGGAAGAATATTAATTTATAAATCCTGATGATAAAAATATTAAATTTTACTCTATTCAGGTGACGCGCATGTACACATAGTAAATGCTTGACTTAATACTAATATGGGTAAATTGTATGTTTATATTGAGTTTTGCATGTTGATTGCTACATCCTAATTCAATTCCTACAAATAGCATGTTATATAAAATAAATAAAAAAATGAATAAATTTGTCATGATTATATGAATAAAATGATTCATGACACACGTACACACATATTTAGTGCATCATTTAGAACTATTATGAATAAGTGACATAGTAATAAAAATGTGTGCACGTTAATGGTTAGACACAGTTCAATTCCTACGAATAACATATTTTTAAAAATTCAATAAGCATACGGGTAAATTTGTCATTTCACATAAATAAATTATGAATCAGTCATTTCACATAAGTAAATTAGCTCGTGAATAAATTTTCTAATCGACAAATTCATGTTGGAGTTTTTAATATATATTAGTTTAAATCTGGTGCGATGCATGGGTTCTTGTAAATAATTAAACATTTTATAAAAATTATCTATCAGATCATATAATAACTTTGATATGTTTATATAAATATATAATAATTATAATGTATAATAAAAAAATATGATAAATTGTTATCGTAATTTAATATTATAAGGAGATTATGTCTAGTTATTTAACATTTAATAACATTAATTAATTTATTTTAATAATCAAGATAAGTGGATAATCCTATAACGGTTCAGTAGTTTTTGCGTGCATGAGTTATAGGAATCGATTTATTACCCAAATTTTAACATTACAAAAATAATATAAATCGGGACTTAACTGAGTGTCCGGTTCTACCGACTTATTTTAAACCAATAATAGCAAGCACCTAATCCGCACACTTTTTATAAACCGAAGCGCAACATCACAACTTGATTATGCTTAAGCGGGGTTTTTGCAGGTTGCAACTGATATCACAACCGAAGTTCCTGCCTTGTGAAAAAAAAAAGAGAAAACTCAGTTTTTGATAATACCTTAACCTAATCATGGGTGCTTTTTTCGTTTTTCCTCCAAAATTTAAAGCAACATCACAAAACCAAGAGCAGAATAGAAAAAAAACACCCGCAAATACTAAACATCACAAAGAACTCACCCAGAGCAACACAACTTACAAAAAATAGTAGTGAAATAGGAGTATAGATATATAAAATATCTTCAGAAATGTAGATCATTTATATTACAGGCCTAATGAAGTGACTTATAAGAAACACAAATAAGCACACAGCAAGAGACAACGAGTTGTTGGCTTCTTGCATGCACCATTCTGATGGCAAGAGTTTAATAAGATAATTTATTTTTTTACACACACTTTCCATAACAAACATAATGAAAATCAGATGCAGTAAGTGAAAGAAATAGCTGTTTCGATCATAGAACTCGATTGTACTGATTATATTTGCTTGCAATGGTAGACCTCAGCTGCTGCATTCTGATATCACGCTTAGATCTTTGACATTGCGTGGTCCATAACATCCACAAAGTAGTCTGTAAAAAAAAGGGACAGCATCAGAATGAACTTCACTAAATTGAAGTAGATGATGAAAACCAGACATGAGCGAGAGCCCGAGAACCGACCTGCATCTTCCTTAGTAAAGCAGAGTGGGGGTGTTATTCTAAAAACATTACCATAGAACCCACCTTTGCCTACCAATACTCCCATTTCTGCACAAAGGTGCAAAAACGATTAATTTAAATAATAGTATACTAAATATATGCCTTTAGATTCTATTTTCCCATATTTTTTTATATAAATATACAAGTACCTTTCATTTGATCCATCACATGCAAAATTTCTGCATTTGCAGGAGTTTTTTGTTGGCGGTCTGTAACAAGTTCAACTCCCAGCATCAAACCTCTCCCCCTTACATCTCCGATAACTGTAGTTATTCGCCATCATAGTAGTGTCAGCAATTATCAGATAATAAAGAAATAACTACAGGTAGGAGGGGAAACAACTCACCTTCATATTTATCCTTAAGGGCATTAAGACGCTCTTTCAGGTAGGATCCCACAACATGTGCATTGTCCTGAAGTTTTTCCTTTTCAATAACTTTCAGGACAGCATGCCCTGCAGCAGTACATACAGGGTTTCCTCCGAAGGTATTGAAGTAACTGCGGCGAGTTAAAACTTGGGCAATCTCAGGGGTAGTTACCACAGCACCAAGGGGAATTCCGTTTCCGATTCCCTGCAGATAACATAGGGAAAAGTTCAAAATTTGAGGACAGGTAATTGTTTTTAATTATTTAAAATGTTGTTCAAAACCACTAAAGGTTTGGACAAAAAAAAACAGACCGCGAATACAGCAGCAGAAGCCAGTAAATCATTAAATTTGATGAAAATTGTAAGACATAAGAGCTAACACCATGGTACCTCACATATATGCTTTGATCCCGAAGAAGCAGACTTGAACAGATAAAACTACTTGTCACTCAAATAAGTTTAGGATATGCTTCTATCTCTTGTTATAATTAACATCCAAACAACTAGAAGTCTAGAACACTAAGTGTATTGAAGACGGAAACCGTCAGATATAGAAGGTACTCTAAATATGGCATATATCAAATTCCAGATCTATACTAAGCAAAGTAGGGGATAATTTGTTGTAATTTGGTTCTCAACTATAAATATAGCATATATCAGTTCCATGCATGGTTACTAGCTAGTATTTTTTTTAAAAGAAAAACCCTAGATGTCAAAATAAAAGTGTGTTTGGGAACAGTATAGTAACGACTTACATGAACACTTGTAAATCATATATAATGTGCTAGACAACATGATATTTAATTGCACAAATCCTAGATGCTTTCCAAAAACAAATTAAAACATAAAAATTATCCTACCTTTGCCATTGTAACAATGTCAGGCACAACATCATGGGACTCAAATCCCCAAAAATGGCTTCCTGTCCTAGCAAATCCTGACTGAACTTCATCAGATATAAAAAGTCCTCCTGCTTTCTTGATGGTGCTATGTACCGCAGACAGGTAACCTGGAGCCAATTCAACAATACCACCAACTCCCTGCCACCAAAAGGAGGTGCCACAGTTGTCTTGTCACAGAATATTTGTTTTGTAATTTGCAGGAACTAACTATAAAGCTAAAATATATCAATAAGGTTACCTGAATTGCTTCACAAATAAAACCAGCAACGTTGCCTGAAGTACCAAACTGAATGAGATCATGAACGTCTTTAGCATACTTTTCACCGTCAGAACCAAAAACTCCTCTATATGGGTCTGGGTTCATGGCATGATGAACTCCAGTCTGTTGCATAAGAAACACAATCAGAAAAATACAATTAATGTAATTTTAAATATTCAAATGTGGGTGGTCAACACGGAACATACATATCCTGTACTAGAAAGAGAAATTCCTCGAAGTTATTATGTTCATCGTTAAATAACATACTGTCCTGGATTTATAAACCATCGTCCTATAATGTAAAGTTTACTGAAAAACAAGTAACGGCCATAACCTAGAAATACCAAATTTGAAAGCAGTATGCTAATGTAATATCAAGTATATTACAATTCATTTGTCGGTGCCAAATTATAACAGACTGTAAAAAGATATACGAGCATCTTATGACACCTGCAGGTTAATCTGTTCATACAAAGCCCAGAGGATTATTAATTACTTGTGAGAGGTTATATTTTACAGCAGTTTCACTAGTTCACATACTGGCACATATTTCTTTTATATTATGATTGTGTTCTTAGTATGTGTACAAGGCAAAATTAATAATTTAAAAGAGTGGTCCAATCAGCTTTCCCACTTTTTAATTACCTGTTGCTCTCATACAAGCTATTAAAACCAATTACCAATAAATCACCTTTCACTGATAGTGATTAAGTTCGTCATCATACTGCTAGACACGAATTAAATATTTTTCATGAAGATAATACCAACAAAAGCAAAGAAAACATGGCATCTTATTCAAATGACAACAAAAATTTAAAGAAATACATAGTTTTCTTTAAACAACACATTTTAGGTCTAAACTCATAAAGTTAATGTCTTAATCAAAGGAAATGTGATACCAAACTATTTTTGCACTAAAAGACCTGTCATCAAGGAAACTAGGACCACAGCAAGCAAGAGAAGTTGAAAAACAATTGACATCTTACATACTTACATCACTAAAAAAGATATAATTTTATTTTTAAAATTTACTAAATTATTGTAGACAAACTCAACCTTGCAAAAGAGTGATTGGCAAAATATTAGGCATCCTGCAAGTTGCTTAATACTTTTCTCTTGCAAACTAAATTATGCATCTGAACTTAATTTTTTTTATAAAAAATGAGAATCTTTTACCTGAACAACGTTAAATTTCCAGTTACACTGAGCAGTTGCCCCCATGGTACCTGCAGCATTTCCATGGTATGCATTTCTCACAGATATGATGTCGTTGCAGCCCGTATACAACTTTGCAATCATCATTGCTAACTCATTTGCTTCGGTCCCAGAATTTGTGAAAAACACAACCTACATATAAAATTGATTATAGGGGAAGTGTAGATAACCAAAACATGTTTTCTTACAAAACTAATGTTGTATTTACTGAAAATAATAAAAGATATAAACCGCAGAGCTTCAGATTAGAGTAATTGGACATTGAATATCCACACACCTTAAGATCGCCAGGCAACTTAGAAGCCAGAGCTTCAGCAAAATCAGCAATTTCATTATTTAGATACAAAATGGTGGAGTGCTGTAATTTTTTGGTCTGGTTAACAATTGTCTGCACCACATCTGGATGGCAGTGGCCGCAACAAACTGTAGCAATCCCTCCAAATGCATCAAGGTATCGTCTGCCGCTATCATCAAACAAATACTGCATCTTCCCATCTACTATATTCAGCTGTTGTTCCAAACAATTTAACATCAACTTAATGAAGAAATCAATTAATCAAGGTAACTAAACATATGAATCAGAATTAAATGTTTGAATACATCTGCCTCAAATATAAGTCACGCCGGATAGTTAAAAAAAGGCCCGACCACTTATAAGGGATTAAAAATCAGTGACCAGGAGATAAACCTTTATTACCACTAGCCTAATCCCGAATCCTTAACTAATTAAAGTTTTTGGACAACAATACTTGATTAAACCAACATAACTCAACCACTTCAAAGTATAGCACGTGTGACATCACACACACGAATGTTAGAAACCTTACATCACACTTTCAACTTGTAATATACTCTCCCAGTTGTAAAAAAATAAATTTGAATATTCCTTACTTGATTCGTTGACCTAATTTCATTTACAAAAAGAAAAAAGAAGTTAACATGAAATATACATATACTATACAGAATCGGAAAAATATGTATAAAAATGGTACTTACGGGTTTGTTGTAAAAGCAGAACATGGAAGGGCTGAGAAACTCTTTACGCTTGCTTAAGATCTGGTCGGCGGTGGGGCCAGTGTACGGCGGAGGGGTGTAATCAAACGCCGGCATTTTGGGTTCATTTTCGGTGGACAGTAACTGGGCTGTAGCTGCCTCTGGTGGCGAAAGACAACGTCGTTGCAGGTATTTTTCCGGCGACGATGAGATTATTCTTTTTAATGATCCAAATCTACGCATCATTTTGTTTCAGGATGATTTCAGAAGAGTGAGAGGATTTTGAGAGAGTAATTAGAAGATGGAACAAACACGACACAGATGATGTAGATGATATGATTTTGTACAGGGTGTGTATGTGTATATATACACTTACATTTACATTTATTGTATCACGTGCCTGTTTTAGCTTTCCAAACTATTTACCAAAATACTGACCCTTTTCTTTTAAGTTCAATTTTTTTGTTACAGCCCGGTAAATGGTTAATAATTTAAATCACATTCAATATTTTTCGAAAAAGATATTGTTTTGGATAAATTATAATATATTTTTTTTAAGAAAAGTTGTGCTTAAAATATAGAACAAAAAAGTAGAGGGTAATGAAACAAACAGACCCGAATAATATTCATTTTTAATTTTGCAGGTCACCTACAACATATCAGCAACTTCACCGAGGGAACCAATACTCGAATATTATATACTTGCCTGTATAATTTTTTTCCAACCACCCTTTAATGATCAGGTTCCTCTTCCCTCCAAGTTCCTCTAACTATAATTTTGCGAAAATCAAACTCTTGTCATATATGGTGATCCGATGAAATTAACGTTTAACAAAAGCGTTTCGACATCAGTATTATAACTCAATCATAATATATTTTCTTCGTAGTATGTCTACTTTAGACTTAAAAGTGGGCTAACGATGAAAAATTGAATCAATCGGAGAGAGAGATTGGCAATGCTAGAGAGAGGAGTGAAAGAGGGAAAAAATTAAGTTTTGTGAAAATTACGGCTTTTTTGGTAGAACAGATTTATTTAGGGGATAAATTCAAAATATTTAGTTTGGGGGCCGGTCTACAACAAACATTTATTGTAACCGGTATACAACAAATACATTTGCAGCCGTTGGATCTGGGATTGGAGGGCTGAGATCACAAGCGGACCGCGGAAATTTTCAGCGGTCCGGGGTAATTACGAAAATACCCCTAGCCCACGGACCGCCGAAATTTTCCGCGATTGGTGTCGTTTTTTGTTTGCCTTATACCTAGCAAATAGAGACTCTCCTCAATACAAAACACAAACAAACGCAGCAGCCGTAGCAGGGGAAGAGGGGAAAAACACAAGAGAAGCCAAAAAAATCACCCCCCACCATCACTAAACCTTCAATCATTCTTCTCTTTCGTAATTAAGGTATATTCCTTTTGATTATTTATAGTTGTACTGATACAAATTTATGCTTTTTTGTTGATGTAGATCTAATTTTAGTATGATTGTAGTATTGATATAAATTTATGATTTTTGTTAATAAATTAACGTATGAATTGTACTATGATTAAATTTGATTTTTTGAATTTCTAGGGTTCATAATTTGGAATTGATTTAATTTGGAAAATATTCATTTTTTAGGATAAATTTAATTCGTATTTTAGGATTAATTAGTGTTATTTTCGAATTTTTTAATTCATTTTTTAGGATTTAATGATAAAATTAGTGTAAAAATTCGAATTGAATTATTATAAAATTCGAATAAAATTAGTGTAAAAATTCGTTTAATTAGATTTCATTTATTTAAAATTCGTTTAATTAAATTTCATTTATTTAAAATTCGTTTAATTAAATTTTAATTTCAAATTATTTTTAGGATAAATTAGTGGTAAAATCAAAAATAATTAGTGATAATTTTGAATTAATTTAGTGCATAAATCGAATTTAATAAAAAAATTAGTGTGAAATTCGAATGAATTAGTGTTAATTTCGAATTATTTAGTGTAAAAATAGAATTTAATGATAAAATTGGTGTTAAATTTGAATTATATTAAGAATTTATAATTATGAAATTAGGGTTTATTTAGGGGTTAAATTTTTGTGCTTAATTTTTGGGATGTAATTAATTTTTGGGATGTATAATTACGAATTGCGAATATAGTGGTTAATGTATTGTGTACTTGGTGATTATACATGTGGTAATTGTTTATGTTGTGTACGTGGTGGTATTTTTATTGTGGTGATTGATGAATTATGTTGACAATATTTTTAGGTATGGATAATTTTGGTGATTTCGGGAATATGGCCGGGTCCGAACGCGCATAATGTTATTTGGGATAATCGGTATCATGTTAGTGAGAATGTTTGGGATGGTGCAGGGAGAGATGAGTTGCAGAGCTATTCGGGGAACAAGTCATTGCACTTGTGGAAGTTAAGGAGACCACAGCGGGAATTGCTACACATGCTTGGGTTTGGGATTTTTGCAGACCCTGCTGTTGTCTTGGCTACTGTCACTCGGTTGATATCTGCTTTGGTAGAGCGTTGAAGGCCTGAGACCAACACTTTCTTCACGAGGCAAGGGGAGATGACTGTTACACTAGAGGATGTAGGGTTTATTCTATGGTTGCCAGTTCAGGGGGATGCACTGAATTATGGGGTGATAGAGAACAAGGCTGTGTATTTTGTTAATAACTGGTTTGAGTCTTTGGCCGAGGAGGAGGTGAAGGAGGCTTTGTATCGGAATAACATCAAGCTAGGGTGGTTGTTTGAGAGATATGGTGCACAGAAGCCTGAGAAGAACAATATGAGGGCCACAGTTGTACATACTAAGGCGTATCTGCTATTCTTGATGGGTTGTATCCTCTTCCCTAGCATCAACCGGTCTTTTTTTCATGTTCGGTATATGCACCCATTGATTAATATGCGGGAGATTCCTTATTATGCTTGGGGTGCAGTTGTGTTAGCTCATATATACCGGGGTTTGGAGATTGCTGCAAGGAAGGGCAGCAAGAGCATTGCTTGTTGTGTCTGGGTGTTACAGGTTTAGTCTTATGAGAGATTTCCTCGTATTGGCGTGCCTTTACGATCTCCCGGTCAGGAGGATTATCCAGTTGCTGAGGGATGGGCCTATTCTAGTGATACTCATGTGGGGGTTTCGAAGAAGCGCAGGATGGCAGGTCCTCACCACAACTTACCATTCTATAAGGGTGAGTTTGATGGTGTTGCTGGTGATGAGGTGGTCTGGAGGCCATATGCTAGGTTCGAGGATGTTATGGACAGTGAGATGATACAGGCACAATTAGCTGGGTGCGGTCGAAGTTTCCTTGTATGTTATGACGTGGTCGAGTTGCAGCATCCAGACAGGGTGTCGAGACAGTTTTGTGTTAGTCCCCAGATTCCACGGGCGACGGTGAACATGGCTGGCTACAGGGGGCTAAGAAGGCCACGTTTGCAGGGGAGGATTGGCTTGTACGGTGGTTTATTAATATTGGCAAATGGGCCAGGTTCTGTTCATATTTGGATGGACTTGTTGATGACTCGGTAGGCATAGCTTCAGAGGTTGATTACATGGCGTGGTATGCTGATATATCTCGTATGCGCATAGGGAAGCCGGATCCACAGCCTCAGCAGCTATACAAGACAAGGGAGTTGTATGATAGCCTCGAGGGATATGAAGTTGTAAGTGTTTTACAAATATGCATATTTCACATTACACCACACACTACCAAATTTGTATTCACACGTATTTCATCTTGCACATATGATATCCTTCTGGAATTAATGAAAAAATATTTGTTTGTTTTTATTTGTAGATGGTTTCCGGGCTTAATATGTTGAAACAGCTGGATGTTAGGGTTCCTCCAGAGTTTGTGGAGGAGTTTGGGAGGATTTCTGGTACCTTCCTCACACCATTCTCTCGGTTGATGAAGAAGATCAAAGGACCCGCCTATAGACCTCCCACATTTCAGAACATAAAACCAGATTTCATTGCACCTTCGGCTGACGACTTTGACATTCCAGCCATTCCTGCCCAGGATGTCGTTGACATGACACAACCATCCCAGCATGTGTCTCAGCCACCCCAGACTATTGCCTCATCTAGTAGGCCCGCGAAGCTTGCATCCCGTAGGATGAAAGAAGAGAAGTGGAGTATCACTAAGAGTCTCAGCATGACAAAGAAGAATGCTATATATTCAGATTGGGGATAGGGTTTTGGGATGGAGCCGAGGATTCCCGGTGGTCTTACTGTTTAGGACTATCACGTCCATCCATCAGTTATGCAGAGTCTGGCTCCAGGAACATGGGTTGATGACAGGATCATATACACTTATATGGTATTGTTCCTTACTCGTTGCTAATACATTTTAGTTTTCTAATACATTTTAGTTGTTGCATTCATTTTAGTTGTTGCATTCATTTTACTTGTTGCATTTATTTTACTTGTTGCATTCATTTTACTTGTTGCATTCATATTTATTTTCAGGGATTGCTAAGGAGTCGGGAGGAGGAGATTCACACTGGACGTATATGGGAGAGGAAACCCGTCTATTACTTCATGGATCCCTACTTCATGGTACTTGGGAAAGGACATGTGAAGAAAATCAGAAAATCATCGAGGGTCGGTGGAGATACATTGCAGAGGGTATGGAATAAAGAATTACGTAGTTTTACTAGTTTTGCCACTGCTAGTGTTGGTCCTTCTGTTCTCGAGGCGGACTACATATTCATCCCATTTTGTGTCGGAGATGTGCATTGGGTTTTGTTCATATTTGGTACTAGATGATTTGAAGGTCTTATCATAGATTCAATGAATGACGAGCCAGATTATCGTGAGGATATACGAGTGGTGGTATCTTCATCTACTATTACTGTCTTCTATATAGTCCTTACCAATTGTATATTGTATTCATTCTCGGATCATAATTTCATTGCAGTCACAGTTGTTGCCGAGGCTATTGCATATGATACAACCAGTCGAGGGGCGGGACCCTACTTCAGTCGAGGTCCTAGCTCTACAGTCCAGGCCAAAGCAAAGAAACTCCAATGATTGCGGTGTTTATGTGATAAAGTACATGGACTACTTCACACAAGGATATGACTTAGCCGAGGTACCGAATTGGTCGCAAGAGGAGGTGGATACCTTTAGGTATCGGATAGCCAAGGAGCTTCAGCTAGGGAAGGCAAGGGGGATTCCCGGGACTCGTATGCGTAGGCATCACGAAGCTTCGTAGTACTTATATGGTTGGATTTTATTTCATATGTGGTTGGATTTCATTTCGTATGTAGTTGGATTTTATTTCGTATGTAATTGGATTTTATTTCGTATGTAGTTGGACTTTATTTCGTATGTAGTTGGATTTTATTTTGTATGTAGTTGGATTTTATTTCGTATGTAATTGGATTTTATTTGGTGGATTTTTGTGAATTTTGGTGGCTATTGGTGGATTGTTGTGAATTTTGGTGGATTTTGGTGGATTGTTGTGAATTGGGTGGATTGTTGTGAATTTGGTGGATTTTTGTGAATTTGGTGGATTGTTGTGAATTTGGATTTGGTTTGGTTGTATGCAGGTTGGATTATGATTTTGGAGAATTTTGTTATGAATTTGCAGGTTGGATTCTACTCTGTTTTTAGTCTGCAAAAAAAATAAATTTCAGACCCAACCGCAGAAATTTCCGCGGTCCCTCTCCAGCCCAATCGCGGAAAATTTTCGCGGTCGGTGTGTTTGGTTTTTTGCCCAAAAAACATAGCAGAAAACAGAGTGAAAACAGAGTAAGGGAAGTAACCTTCTATTGAAATTTTTTAATTTTTGGAAGTTGGTCCTAAACTAAGTTTCAAAAATCGAAACCACTCTCAAAAGTCATAAAATATGGTAATGAGTGATTTTTTTTCTATTTTTACATTAATTTGAAAATTCCTTAAAAAGTCAACTAAAGTCAACATTTTGTCCAAATGTTAAAAAAAAACTTTTCAATACATTTCATAACAATTTCTAATGTATAGTTGGACTTGTAAATTTTAATTTTCAATCTTAAATTTATAGGTAGACTTTCAATCTTAATATTCATACTTGAATTCATAGAAAATACATACTTCCCGCTCAAATTCAATGAAAATTATAAGAGTACATAGGTTTGAATGAAAATTACACGATCAATACAATCCACTATATTTTTCGAAATATATTGATCCTAACCAAAAATACCTAGTATATTAGAAAGACCACCGGATAACCGATGTTGAGCAACTCCTTACGTAGTATCCACGAAGCATGTGGTAGAGAACAAGTACACAACCATCACGGATATGCCCTTCCGTAAGTTTCCACTGGTAAGGGTTGGAGTCGTTCCAAATGGTAACGGGAATCATATTCGAGCCATCGTAGAAACGAAATCTTGCAAAACATGTCATGCGTTCCCTCTCCGTCCCTCCCGTTAGGTGTGAAACCCAACCCTTCACATATTCAATGCACATTTGGTCCATATTACAACCCTCACGAGGCCTCAAGTTTACAATATCGGCGATCCGATCACATTTAACAAGCTTACCGCCATTCCATCCGGATTTTTTCCATTTTCCATCGGGCATGTTGTTGCCCAAATTCAAGATCGGAAGGAAGTACGGATCTGGATGAGAGTTCACCAATCTCCACGGTTCAGTACCTTCCATCCAGTTGCATGCCTCGATCCAATTTTTGGCCCTATAAGCCTCCTCATCGGGTGTGTACAAGTCTGTTTCCTCTTCCTCCACATGGGGCGGCTTGTCATTGTCGACAAGGGGCATCAACTCGGCACATGCATCTTCCATATCACTAAAGATTGGTGAGACCACATCTTCCTCGTCATTGTCCTCATACCACGAGTCGCTTGGTAGGGAGTCCGAGAATGTGTTGCTAACGTGGGAAACCGAATTACAAATATGATCGTAGTTGTTGGCACCACTATCCTCGTTAGTCATCTTACCTATCACAATAAAACAAAATTATATGACAATAATTGGAAATTATATGACAATTAAACAAAACAAAAAATAAAGCAATGTTAAACACTAAAAATTCAAATCCATAAAAAGATTACAACATTCGGTTACAAATGCTACACTACTAATTATATTGCGATTCTTGAACATTTTTAAGATCTTCTAGTCTACTAGCACACTTTCTTTTATCATGGCCTTCCATTTGACAATAGGTGCACTTTCTTGGCAGCTTCTCCTTTTTACCAATTGATTATATGGGACTTTTGAAATGAAAGTCCTTCTTCCTCCCTTTAGTTTGGGACATAATAGGGTCAAGAATTGGTTCTTCATGAGCACTTGCATTTGGAGCATGAGAATTTCTTTCGTAAGATTTAATTCCATCAACGCTCATTCTTTCGAGAATTGGTATTTCTCAATTCATCACTCCAACGGTATAATCATACCGTTCCTTGGATGCAATGCTACTTTGACAAAAACTCATGGTTAACATTGTTATGCTATTAAATCGATCGGTTGAGGTCATCTCATGACTTTGTACAACATCCAAATCGTAAGGCAACACACCATCAACTCTATTGGCATACATTGTCCACCTCCGGTTTATGTAATACAGGGGAATTTCCGAAACCCGTTTCTTAGTGAAGACCGCCAATAGGTGTCTACAAGGTAGCCCCAAGTGTTCAAGCATTCTACACGTACACATTCCCAAAAAGCTTGCTTTCTCGAATGCCACAAAATAAAAATTTCTTCTCGTAGGCTCGTACATGGGCCTATAACAACTATAGTATGTATAAACATCCCCCATTCTATCCCCTTCTTCACTAGCTCGTCGGTCGTTTTCAACAAAGTATTTTGAAGACTTAACAAATTCATCTTGAAATCTTCTAAGCATTTCCGTAGTATAGATACAAGAAGCATGATACTCCGATGTGGTATGCAATTTCATGGGATGTTTTAGATTAATGGTGACATAATCTTATTCCTTCTCCCTCATGAATTGCCTTACCAATGCTTTTTAGGCATTTCCAATGAATTCCTTCAAACCCGTTGCCGAACTCACATACTTATCAAAGAAAGAATTCATCCCCTCACTCCTCGATGTACTATTTTGAAATGCCGAAAATGTGTTTCTAGTATATGCAGGAATCCACTTGCGCTTCAACTCATATAACCCATTTAACCATTTATGCTCTTGCAAGTGATACTTTTCCATAAATGACGCCCATCTAGCCTCAAAAATACATTTGGTGAGAGATTTATAAATACAATGGTTGAAGTCCGTCTTGAATTCCGGAAAAGCCGAATAATAATGAGCTAATTTCTTGGGGAATTTTTGACTAATGTGCCAAGAACACAATAAATGGGTAGTATTCGGGAGTAAAACCGCTATAGCGCTTGCCATGGCTTGATCTTGATCCGTGATTATAGTCAATGGAGGATTATTCCCCACACCTTCAAGCCAAGTACGAAGAATCCACTCAAAAGTTGACGCGTGTTCATCCCGCATCAATACAAACCCGAAAATTACCGATTGATAATGATGATTGACTCCGGTAAATGGGACAATGGCATTGCATACCTATTTGTCCAATAAGTGGTATCAAAAGCCATAACATCGCCAAAATTTTGGTAGGCCATTATACATCTCGGATCAATCCATACTAGACACTTCAAGCGATTCTCTTCATCAACTTCGGTCCTAATAAAATATTTAGAACCACTTTCTTCATTCAACCTATGCAACAAGTCCAACCCCGCTTGGGCGTCACTAATCTCAAACCTTTTCTTCCTCTCGTCTCATAACACATTCCTAACATGTTGAACATTGAAACCAACTTTATCATTATCTCCATGAATGTTACCAATCACATTCATCACTTGACAATTACGAACCCCTGAACCATAAAGCATTTTAATCAAACTACGGGTCGCGGTGTTGACATGTCTTTCGTGTTGTACCAAATTCATCTTACTAGGGGAAACAAGACCGTGGTTGTGTACAAATTCAAGGCTAGTTACCTCCCAAACACGTTTTTTCTTTTGATAATTGACATACATCCTCACCTTGCACTCACTTTCAGGAAGAACCTCTCTACGCCATTTATTTTGACTACTTTCGGTGACGACACATTTTCCATAAAGCCTAAAAACATATAAACGACCATATATCTCGTTGTCTTTATTACGATGGCTCGCTTGAATTTTAATACAAATCCATTTCGTAAAGCATAAGCCCTAAAAAAATGACCAGCCTCATCCACACTTTGAAAATTTTGATTCAAATATGGAACTCCCCCATCAACATTTTCATACATATTTGCATCCTCTATATTATCATCTTCATCCTCACCCTCAACATTATCACTATCATTTTCAACCTCATTTTCATCATTTTCATCTTCAACATCAACCAAATTGTCATCTAAATTAATAAATTCCTCATTTTTATCTACAAAATCATCTTCAATATATACAGGGGTTTTAGGTTCTTCACTAGTATTTAAATCATCAAGATGTAAACTATGATCAATAGCCTTTTTTACATTTTGAAGTTTATGACTAAACATACGAGCAAATAATTTATCAGCCATGAAAATGTGAAATTGAAGACAAGAAATATACCTTGAATTGACAAAAGTACTTGAATTTCTTGATAAAAATGCACAAAATTCGCCTAAATTGATCACTCTCCAAGTAGATTTTTTGTTGGGGATTTTTTGTTGGTTTGTGTGGTGGGTAGGGTGTTAGGTTGTTGGGGATAAGGGAGCAATACCCCCAACCGTGGAAAATTTCAGCGGCCCGTCCCATCCAACCGCGGAAAGTTTCCGCGGTCCGCCCCTAATCCCAGCCGCCCAATCCCCATCCAACGGCTCAGAATGTGTTTGTTATGAACTGGTCTACAACAAACGGTTGTTGTAGACCGTTCCCCTTAGTTTGGAGCGAGCGAGATCTCTAGGGGAAAGATTGGGGACTTACGATAACTACTTTTGGCCGATGAGTTTTTACGGAATAGGTAAGTCCCATGTGAATAAAACCATGGGCGGAGGTATTATTTCGCTTATTTTTACTTACTTTTATATATTATTATTTATTATTTTTTATTTATAACACACATATTTATGCACACACAAGCCTTGGTCTTTTGAGGAAACAGTCTCTTCATTATTTAGAATGAGGGTAAGGCTGCGTACGCTATACCCTCCCCAGACACTGCCATAGGTGGTATTATTAGGTACGATGATGATGATGATGATGTCTGTTATGCCCGCTTTCGGTCATGGGCCCTAAACAGGTCCATGTGGGTGTATTGGAGAATTGGGCTCACACATGTGAGCCAAAATTGTAGATTCATATGTGAGTTGGGCTAGCACATGCGAGCTGAGCTCTCATGTGCGAGCCGGACCCCCAGGTACGAGCTGGGATCCCACATACGAGTTGGGCTCGTAGGCTAACATCAACTCATAATCCGGATTGATGGGCGGCGTTCCCCATATGCGGGCTGAGCTTAGGTGACTATATGTGGGTTGGGCTCGTGTGCTCATATGCGAGTTGAGCTTATGTGACTATATGTGGGCTGGGCTCGTGTGCTTATATGTAAGCTGGGCCCATGAGCCCACATCTTATGGAAAATGCAATAGACATCTTATTTATTAATTTATAGAAAGGGCAGTGCGAGTCGAGGTGACCAGGCCGGCCAGTGTTTGAGGACTTTGTGTGTAACATGGAAAGTGACTCATAGATGACTGAGGTGCTCGTAAATTTCGGGGCCGACACGGGTATTCCTACAATCCTGAGAAGAAATACGGAGATGTCGCAAGATTATAGGAAGCGTGTGGAGCCGGTCGAGATTTACGTGACTAATTGGCTGAATGCCTGACTTTATCATTGGCTTGGGCTGCACGGGTCGAAGAACCCTAACCCTATCCTATATGACTTGTTCCCCAAGAACTACGTGAGGCTTGATCCCTATAAATAGTGTACGTAGGCACTTGTATGAGACAAGAATCGACACTTGGTAAAGAATAATAAAACACCCTATTCTTTCTTGGGGAGTTAACTTACAAGCTCAGTCACCACCATAAACAACCTTACTCCGCCCTCAAAACACCACCCTTGATCTTTATTCCGACCATAGAAATACTGTTATATAAAATAATCCCTATAACATTTGGCGCTAGAAGGAGGGGGATTTCATCTTAGGGAGAAAAGATGACCAAAGAGAGCAAATTAGTGGTGACACCAGGAAGCAGGGCAAGAAAAAGGACCAAAACGGGGTCGAGCACACACCCTCAAAGAATCAGGCACCACCGACTGCAACCGTGGACGGGCAGGCGGTCATGACATATCTCGAGGGGCTAGCCGACTAGATGAACAAGATCAATGCCTGGATATCCAGGATAGAGAAAAGCTCAGTCCAAAATGCTAAACATAAGGTAAGCCGCCTCAAGGTCTCTTAGCGTAGCTGGTAGGGCAAGGGTCCTAAAAAAAGACCGATCCACGAATTTGATGGGGCGGCAACTGAGACCAAGCAGAAAGACGCATCACAAGAGAGGGAGGAGATACCCCAGGATCGGGTCGAGCGGGGCAGCCAGATCTCTGAGAGATCGGGGCAAAAGCCAGCTTCGTCTGAGGCGAGGTCGACTAGTGTGCTATACCGCGTGGGCAAGAAGCTAAGTGAGCATGATCTCAGGCTCAAGTTAGAAAATTACAAAAGAGAGAGGGAAGAGAAGTAGCCCGAAGATAAAAAAAACTCAAAAAGAAAGCGTGCAGCGAATCCTCCACAAAGACGTCAACGCACCCACCTAGGAGGGAGGAACAACGAAGACGCGTAGTCAATTAGGAAGAGGAGTCGCAGGTGCGAGCCAGAGGAGGGGTGCGCCATGAGCGACCTTAGGGCTCCCACCACTCGAGTAATGCAAATGGTGATAATGAGATAGAAGTCGACAGAATGGGAGACCTAAGGAGGATCTTAGACCAGATGGAACGGGAGAAGAGGGGGCCCCTGACCTCGATGACCCCTTCTCCATTCATGACCTCTATTCGATCATCTCCCTTACCTCGTGTATTCAGACACAACCCAGATCTTCTATTCAATGGCGAGGACGACCCGCTGGAATATCTTATAAAGTTTAACACTGATATGGAGGTCTATCAGGTGCCGGAGCCAACCCGTTGCAGACTCTTCACAGCATCACTCCCAGGGAGTGCCCAACTATGGTTCTCCAAGTTGGGACCGGCTAGCATAAGGACATGGCAGAAATTAGAGGACCTGTTCGTCAGGAAATTTCAGTCCACCCTCCACTACTCACCTCCCGTGGCCACACTAGCCAATATCAAGCAGGGGGAGGGGGAGCCTCTGGTGGAGTACTTTCTCCGGTTCAATATCGAAGTTCCTAAGGTGAGAGGCGCCAACAAGGAGACCTTCAAGAACTATTTAATTACAGGGTTGAAAGAAGGGTCGAAATTTGGAAAAGCCTCCAAGCTAGCGAGCTAAGGACCTTGGCAGAATTCTATGAGCAAGCTAAACCCTTTAAGAGGGTGGAGAAGTCAATGAGAGAGCTAAAAATCAGCGAGAACTATCGAGATAAGAAAGACCAGTCCTCGAGCCCTAATGAGAGGAGGAATACATATCATCGTAGTTCAAGCCCAAAGAAGTCTTCCCGGGGAAAAGAGACGACCAAGGATTTGGGGAGACCCTATACGAGCAAATGGCAGACGCACACCCCTCTTGTGGCCTTCATCGACCATATATATGCTACTTATACTGGAAAGGGGTATTCAGGAAGGCATCCCCCCTCACGGACTACAACAGGAGGGATACTTCGAAGTACTGTGCATACGACGAGGCTAAGGGACATGATACGGCTGATTGCAGACAGCTCAAAGATGAGATTAAGATGCTGATTCGTCAAGGAAAGCTTACGGAGTGGGTTGTAAAGGAGTTTCGAAAGAACATAACATATTATAATACAGTCCCCCCTCCACCCCTAGAAGAGAAGGAGAGAGTGCCTCAAGCCAACATCATACATATAATTCTAGGTGGGTCTCATATCGAAGGAGACAGCCGGAAAGTGATGGACATGTATGCCCGGGAAGCAAAGGACAAGCCCCTCACCAATGTCAACCATCTGGGCCAAAGGCCCCCAGAGCTCTTTGAATGGGAGGCTGATGACATTGTGTTTAGAGAGAACGATGCTAAATGGGTGCATTACCTTCACACTGATGCCCTGGTCATAAAAATGAAGATTGGGACAGTGAATGTTCATCGAGCGTTTGTGGATACCGGAAGCTCGGCTGACATTTTGACCTACGATGCCTACAAGAAACTATGGTTGTTGGATAGAGAACTAAACTCGATAGGTAAGCACCTCTACGGGTTCACGGGATACTCAATGGGAGTGAAAGTGATGATCCGGCTCTCGGTGACCTTAGGAGAAGAACCTTGTGTGGCCACCCAGATCGTCATGTTTACAGTTGTAGATCAGCCTTGTGCCTACAACGTTATAGTGGGCAGGCCCCCTATGAGGGAAATGAGGATGGTGACCTCGATCCATCATATGATAGTAAAATTTCTGACTCCTACGGGGGTAGGCTTCTTGAAGAGCAGTCCGTATGAATCGAGAGTTTGCTACAACCAGGCACTCAAGGTAGTAGAGTTAGGGAACACATCGAAAGAGACGACCAATCCAGGTGAAAGTGATGTCCTCATGGAAGAGGCAGAAAGCAGGAAAAGAGTACGTCCTGAGGGACATGAGACTTGCAACATGAACTCAATCGAGGAATTTCCAGATGACTATTTCAAGCACATAGGGATTCAGGTGGAACCGCACCCAGGGGCCCTACTAATGGAGGCCTCTCAGCCCATCATGTTAGTACATGAGGGGATTATAGAAGAGGCAAGTGATGAAGAAGAAAGCCCGGAACAAGTCGCTGCAAGACTCAAGAAAGGGAAGTGGGCACGCGAAGAAACGACAACAACCATAAATCTGCCCAACGGAATCACTCGCACAGTCACCATGACCTCTGAATGCTTGGTAAATCCGGTTCGAGTTCACTAGCCCGAGCTCAAGGACACAAAAGGTTTGACAATCACGGAAGTGGGAGAAACTAGTGAGGCTCGGGCAGACTTGGACCCAAGAATGCCGCCAATGGTTGAGAGGGTTGTGGCCGCAAAGGACACAATCCCAATCATGGCAGACCCGAATGATCCTTCCAAGGTACTCATAATAGGCTCTAACTTAAGCCCCAATGTGAGAGAAGACCTTGCCCAATTCTTGAGGAGAAATTTGGTTGTCTTTGTATTATCACACTCTAATATGGTGGGGATTGACCCAAATGTCATATGCCACCGGCTCAACTTAGATCCAAAAAAGAAGGGGGTCAGATAAAAGAGGCGGCCAATTAGTGGAGAGAGGGAAGAGGCCTTCAAAGAAGAGGTGTTTAGACAGATGGAGGCAGGGCTTGTAAGGGAAGCCTTCTACCCCATGTGGCTGGCAAACCCAATGCTTGTTAAGAAACCAAATGGAAAATAGAGGACATGTGTGGACTTCACTGACCTAAACAAAGCCTACCCCAAGGATAGTTTTCCTCTACCATGAATCGACCAGGTGGTTGATTCCATAGCTGGGCACGCGTTACTTAGCTTTATCAATGCCTATTAGGGATATAACCAAATCCTAATATATGGTCCAGATTGAGGCCTCTATTATTACATTGGGATGCTCTTCGGGCTCCTTAATGCTGGAGCAACCTACCAGAGGCTGGTAAACAAGATGTTCAAGCACCAATCATGAAAGA
This sequence comes from Apium graveolens, assembly GCF_009905375.1. NCBI lineage: Eukaryota > Viridiplantae > Streptophyta > Magnoliopsida > Apiales > Apiaceae > Apium > Apium graveolens. Next base: position 178,605,398 of record NC_133651.1, read on the forward strand.
CTATGGAGGCATATATGGATGATGTGCTTGTGAAGTCAAAGGAAGCAAAAGATCATGTCACTAATGGAGGCCTCTCAGCCCATCATGTTGGTATAGGAGGGGATTATAGAAGAGGCAAGTGGTGAAGAAGAAAGCCCGAAACAAGTCACTGCAAGACTCAAAAAAGGGAAGTGGGCACGCGAAGAAAGGATAACAACCATAGATCTGCCCAACGGAATCACTCGCACGGTCGCCATGACCTCTGAACGCTTGATAAATCCAGTTCGAGTTCACCAGCCCGAGCTCGAGGACACAAAAGGTTTGACAATCACAGAAGTGGGAGAAACTAGTGAGGCTCGGGTAGACTTGGACCCGAGAATGCCACCAATGGTTGAGAGGGCTGTGGCCGCAGAGGACACAATCCCAATTATGGTGTAGACCCGAATGATCCTTCCAAGGTACTCATAATATGCTCTAACTTAAGCCCCAACCTGAGAAGAAGACCTGGCCCAATTCTTGAGGAGAAATTTGGATGTCTTTGCATGGTCACACTCTGATATGGTGGGGATTGACCCAAATGTCATGTGCCACCAGCTCAACTTAGATCCAAAAAAGAAGGGAGTCAGACAAAAGAGGTGGCCAATTAGTGGAGAGAGGGCAGAGGCCTTCAAAGAAGAGGTGGATAGAGTGATGGAGGCAGGGCTTGTAAGGGAAGCCTTCTACCCCATGTGGCTGGCCAACCCAGTGCTTGTTAAGAAACCAAATGGAAAATGGAGGACATGTATGGACTTCACTGACCTAAACAAAGCCTGCCTTAAGAATAATTATCCTCTACCATGAATCGACCATGTGGTTGGATCCACAGCTGGGAACGCATTACTTAGCTTTATGGATGCCTATTCGGGATATAACCAAATCATGATGTATGGTCCAGATCAGGAGTACATATCCTTTGTTACTGATTGGGGACTCTATTGTTATATTGGGATGCTCTTTGGACTCCTTAATGCTAGAGCAACCTACTAGAGGCTGGTAAAAAAGATGTTCAAGCACCAATTGGGAAAGACTATGGAGGTGTATGTGGATGATATGCTTGTGAAGTCAAAGGAAGCAAAGGATCATGTCCGCCACCTATCAGACATGCTCCAGATCCTGCAAGAGTACAGGATAAAGTTCAACCCTCAGAAATGTGTGTTTGGCTTCGAGTCTGGGAAGTTTCTGGGATTTTTTGTCAATCATAGGGGCATTGAGGCCAACCCCGCCAAGATACAAGCTTTACTCGAGATGAGATCCCCACGACGGGTGAAGGATGTTCAAAGCTTAACACGACGAGTGGCTGCCCTAAACCGCTTCGTCTCAAAGTCCTCTGACAAATGCCAGGAGTTCTTCAAAGCAATTAAATGAGTGGGGAGAAATTTTGAGTGAACAGAAAAGTGTGAGGAAGCCTTTCAGAACATAAAGAAGCATATCAGCAGTACCCCAATGTTGTCCAACCCAAAGGCAGGCGAGACTCTGGTCCTATACTTGGACGTCTCTAATTTTGCAGTAAGTGATGTATTGGTCCGAGAGGAAGATGGTATCCAACTCCCGGTATACTATGTGAGTAAGAGGCTAGACGATACAGAGACTTGGTACACAAGTCTCGAAAAATTAGCATATGCTCTGATCCTGGCCTCCCGAAAGCTCAGACCCTATTTTCGGGCGCATAGGATAGAAGTACAAACCTCTTATTCCCTCAAGAAAGGAAATGCACAAGTCGAAGGCTTCTGGTCGAATGTTGAAGTGGACGGTTGAGCTTGGCTAGTTCGAGGTGGATTATAAGCCAAGGACCGCAATTAAAGGCCAAACACTGGCTGATTTTTCCTAAAATTTCCTCCACATCAGGAAGTAGAGCAGGGATCCCTAGTTGTCTTACCTAGTGCAGAGGTGGTCGGGCTGGAAAGCCAAAATAGTGCCATATAGTGGAGCATATTTGTGGAATGAGCCTCTAATGGAGATGGGGCAGGAGCTGGAATTGAGCTGATCATCCCGGAGGCCCACAAGATCAGACGTGTGACCCATCTGGCCTTCCATGCAACCAATGATGATGCTAAGTATGAGGCCCTGATTAACGGTCTAAAGCTAGCTTTGGAAATTAAGGTGGAGAATTTGAATGTGTTCAGCGATTCCATGATTGTGGTCTATTAGATAAACGGGGGTACCAAGCTAAGGGGCTAGAACAGAGTTTTACCTAAAGTGTGCACAGAGGATAATTGCAAGGTTCAATTAGGTGAGGCTTGAACTGATTCCGCGCAGGCAGAATAAAGGGGCGGATGAGCTGGCTAAGCTTGGCTTGCGCCGTGAGACTACTCTGTTAGGGGTCATGCCCCTTGATATACAGAGAAACCTAGTGTGCCCGAACACGAGGTGGGCAACATTGGTAGCAACCTCGGCCCACATGATGACACCTATCTTAGCTAACATAAAGGAAGGATCACTTTCAGATGAAAAAAATAAGGCAAGAAGAATAAAGTACAAGGTATCCCTCTATATGATATATGATGGGGTCCTATACAGAAGAGGGTTCAGTCTACCCCTCATCAAGTGCATAGATGGGGGTGAATGCAATTATATCCTAAGGGAGGTGCACGAAGGCATTTGTGGCAATCACTCGGGGGGTAGCTCCCTAGCTCAGAAAGTCCTCCGTCAGGGTTACTATTGGCCAATGCTAAAAAAGATGCCTTTGAATTTTCTCGAGCCTGTGATAAGTGCCAACGATATGCCAATTATTACACCAGCCCCGTGGCTCCTCTCACATCCCTCATGAGCCCTTGGCCCTTTTATATATGGGGAATCGATCTGATTGGAGAACTCCCGAAGGCCAAGGGGGTGTCAGTATGCAGTTGTTATGGTGGATTACTTCACTAAATGGGCAAAGGCCGAGCCTTTGGCCACAATCATAGCAAAGAAGCTCAAGGAGTTTATGTACAGAACCATTGTATGCCGCTACGGTATTTCTTACAAGTTGGTATTTGATAACGGGAAGTAGTTTGATAGCAAAGAGATGCGAGAGTTCTGTGAAAAGCTGGGAATTCAAAAGAGATTTAGTGCAGTTTGTCAGCCCCAAAGCAATGGGCAGACGGAGGCTGTTAATAAAATTATTAAGCACACCTTTAAGGCAAAGCTTGAGGAGAATAAAGGAACATTGTCCAGATGAGCTCACAAAGGTCCCTTAGTCTTACAACATGACCCCTAAGACTACAACTGGGGAGACCCCTTTCTCTTTGGTATATAGGTGTGAGGCCATGGTGCCGGTAGAAGTGGGAACATGATCTTTTCAGAGAAATAATTATGACTCAGAGGTAAATGAAGTTAATCACCGACTCTACTTGGACATGATCGAAGAGAATCGATAGGATGCTCAGATCAGGATAACAGCATATCAACAGAGGACAACTCGTCACTATAACAACAAGGTTCTAGCCTGGGCTTTCAAAGTGGGAGATTTGGTTCTGCACCGGGTCATGCCAAAGACCAAGGTAGTGAGTCATGGAGTCTTTGAGGAAAACTGGGAAGGCCCGTACATGATAAAATCAGTACTTTGGGAGGGAACATACCACCTCAATGATATGTAGGATAAGTTGATCCCGCAAGTATTATCAGTAATATTATTCTTTTCAGACTTAGTATTATCTTAAAATATTCTTAAGTCTCGGGGGGTAGTGCCATATAGGTTCCTCCCTAAGACCACAAATATGTAATCTTTTTACTTTCCATTATCTATGAACGAATGATTGATATTTATTTGTTGTCTTGGCATTTTGACATTTGTTAATAGATTAAAATACCAGCAGCGAAGCCCATTCTTGGGAGCTCATGCGAGGATAAAATAGTTGCTTCATTAACATGTTAAAATCATAAGTCAAGCCGGGCCTCGGCCCGCTCTACAACAAGGTCTATAAACCGAGCTGGGCCCCGGCCCGCTTGGAAATAATGAGCATAAAATGGATTGTTAAAGTTGAGGGTAAAACTATGAAAGTAGAAATAGGTGCCCACAAGATCACCTAAAAGCATGCCATGTGAGATTAGAGCTGACTTAAAGTTTAAGGATAGCCACGATGCGAGCCTGTATCCTTGGCTCACGTCCCCTTTGTTAAAACTTGTGGTCCTAGCCCGCTTCTAGGGAAACAAACCTACCATACGCGGCCAGATAACAATAATAGGCCAGTAGTAATACGAGTTTGTCTTCCTTAGGTTTATCATTAGTATATTTTATGTATTTTAAATTTAAAAAGGCAACGCGAGCTCAAGGATGCCAGTCGATGGGCTCGGCTCTCTATCAAATAAACGAATTTTCCATGCCCGTCCAGGGTTGTGATAACTCTAGACCAGTAGTGGTAAAAGTTCATCACATTAAAAGGTGATTTCTAACAAAGGAAGAAGGATGCGAGCAAATCTGATTTGAATTATATAGCCCGCATTATGCGAAGAAATAATACAAGAACGAGATGCGAGCCCATGGGCCCGGCTCACTAACACAAGTATACATGCAACAATTATGAGTTAGCAGCGATGTGAGTCTGTTTTACTTAAACTTATCATTAATTTTACTTACGTTACATGAAAAGTAACACGGGCACATAAAAGTATAAAACAAGACACAGGAAGGTGATGCGAGCTAGTGGGCTCAACTCACTGTCAAGGTATAATAACCTCCATACGCGGCCAAGGCTATGATAATCTAGGTCAGTAGGGGCACATTAAACTTACAAAAAATAAAGAAAATTAACAAGGGAAATCAGCTAGCACGGTAAATGTAAGTGCGAGCATAGAATACTTGGAAACTTTTACAATGACCATAGTTCAGAGTTGAGGCCCGAAGGCAAGATACTATAAATATATATGCGAGGTAAATAGGGTGTCCACTGTCCCATCAAAAATTTCATCAAATTAAATTAAATTAAGAGTTGTTGGCCTCAGCCTCCATATGGGCCTGCTCAGCCGCGAGCCGGGCCAGTTCAGCTGCAACACGAGCCTCCTCTGCAATTTGAGCATCCCTCTCCACCTCCAACTTCATCTTTTCTGTATGCCTAGCCGTACCTGCGCATAGAGCACTGAAATCGAAGTCAGGAACCTTGCTAATGAAAATCTTTATGAAGTTTCTAGCCCCCAGGTTCCTAGCATCCGCGAGGGCGACCTCCTGGTTCGCAGTCAGGGCAGAAAGCCACCCCTCTAGCTCCACCACCTTCTTCTCGAAGGCCTCTTTCTCCTTCTTCCACTCATCCGTGGCTAGTTCGTGGGCTTCCTTTTGCTCCCTCAACGCCTTCTCATGAGCAGTAGATAAGTCAAACAACTTTTGATTATAGTTATTCATAAGCTTAACCTTCTCCTGCCCGTGCTCGTTGCCTGATTTTGAGGGTATTTGACTTTAACATCCAACCTCATGCTAGCCTGGCCAATAGCTCAAAATTCCCGGGTCCTGGAGAGCTGGTGAAAATACACTTCAGCAACGGCCCGGGTCAAGGGTTCATTGTTAGCCTCAAGAGAAGTGGAAGTCCAGTCCTTAACATCCTAGTCACTGATGTTGGCTTGTGCGAGCCGGGAAAATATGATCATGACTGCGCTGGAAGAAGAGGAAGATAGAAGATGGACATCAACAAGGGCCAGAATGACTTTCCTTTTCCGCTCAGCCTCGCCTGTCCTCCCTTTCTTCGAGCTGCGATATCTTTTTAGCCAAGGAGAGGGCCCTTAGCTCTTGAGATATTCGGTGAGGGTTGTCATGTGAGCTGGAGGAATTACTTGGGTGTGGGCCGCCGTATTCACATTAGCGGGCTACATAGGGTCTGAGGCCGCGGCTTGCTCAGCATCCTCGATGAAGGGAATGAGCGAGATTGCCATTTCTGAAAATGAACAACAAACGATATATTAGTTACAGCTAGGTGCGAGCTGGAGAAAGGTTTAACACAAAGAATTTAAAGAAAAATGCGAGCAGATAAGAGATAAAAGAAATAAAAAGTGCAATATAAAGTGGGACGCGTGTAGGAAATATAAAGCGCGAGCACATGAGCTCGCATATGCGAGCCTGGTATTTTTACCTTTTCTGGTTTGCTTTTGTGGTTTCTTCTTCTGAGGGGTAAGTCTTACCCTTTCCTTCAAGAACCCATATGTGACCAGGTTCGAGGTCGTTATGAGTTTTCAGATATCTCTGTTGGCAAGAGGAAACTCAAGGAGGCTGTCCGCATTTATCTTCTCCTACCCTTGAAGGACAGTTCGAGGCGGGGTGGCTGGTGATTGATAATTGGATTTTAAATCTACTTAGAACGTTTCATTGCAGGCTTAAGTTGGTGTTTTGGACTCAAGTTGTTGGTATTTTTAATATATTTTTGTGTTATTGCATTTTAGGCATTAGTTAAATGAAGAAAGGAGCTTTTCAAGGAAATATGCTGAAAAGAGCTAAGAATTGGAAGCCTGGGATATTCTCAAGTTGAATATAATCTCATTAGCTTTGCGTGGGCAGTTGAATCGCCTAATTCTGACGAGCAGAACTCAAGAGACGGCCAAAAGAAGAAACTACAGAAATGTTCAGAAGTCAGGCGCGGCCGCCCCCAAAACCAGTGCGGCTGCCCCACCTTTCTGCCCAAAAAACAGTGCGCCTGCACTGATTTTAGCGCGGCCGCCCCGCCCTTTTTGCCCCAGAATCCCGATTTTAGTAGAATTTGATGAATTTGAGGGTCCAGGTCCACTAGGGGCTTATATATACCAATAAAAAGACGTTTTTAACAACAAGGAGTGAGGGGAGAGCAATAAGACGACCTAGAGAGCACGAGATGGCTACGGAGAAGAAGACTTTTGTTTTCTTTAGTATAGTTGATACTTGGATGCTTGTTTTTGATTTGTCTTTGAGCCCTAGTACTCTTATATTGTTTATTATCATGTTTTCATTGGAACCCATGGTGATGATGAGTTCGGTTATGAACTAATCATTATCATGGCATTCTAACGGATTTACTTATGGATTTCTATAGTTAATTTATTTCAATATCTTGGTGTGTGGTGATTTATTGATATCCTAGTATTGGTTGTGCTTATTCGTCTTATGTGCGTACTAACATATAAGATATCGTGTTAATCTCTATTGAAGCGACAGTGAATATAAAGATTTAGAACTTGCCATGCTAGCATAGGTTCATGTATTTATTATGCATGATTCGTAGGTAATTTTAACCATCTTACTTGCCCTATATAATCACGATAAATAACTTGTTCATTAAACCTTTATGTTGTCAAATTCTATAGACATATAGGGTCTCAACATAATTGGTGTCTATTCAGCTTCTATCTCTTTTGTGGATGTATGGTAGTAGGGTATTCGTACAACGGAAATTGGTATTTACTAGTTTCGTATTTTCTGATTAGTTGTCATCATCATTACATGCTAAGGTTAAGAACAATGACTTTGAATGAACTAGTATTGAAGTTAGAATCCCATGGTTGTCTCATATAGTTAATTCAATCACTTTTATTCTTAGTTAATTGCATGTTAGTTTAATCTTAGTTATAAATATCTCAACTTGTTATTGTCTTAAAATTGAGCGATAGTCATACCATTGTTGCATAGGTGCATAATCTTAAGTTACCTTAAAAGAGTCTCTGTGGATATGAATCTGATTTATATCTTATACTACTTGCGAACGCGTATACTTGCGTGTAATTTTAGCGCGTGTTTTTGCCCTAACAAGTTTTTGGCGCCGCTACCGGGGACTCAGTTTTAATTTTTAGTTTATGTGCTTGACATTAGTGGTCGTTAAAGTTCACTGACTCGAATTCTTTTACTTTCACGGTTTACTTGTGTGTGTTTCAGGTACTCTAGTTTTTATTGCAATGGGAGAACCAGAAGCAACGAAAGTGTTGATGGATTATTCTCAACCAAAGATCAATGATATCCAATCTAGCATTGTCAGGCCAGCTATCGCAGCTAATACCTTTGAGATCAAGCCTGGCATAATTTAGATGGTACAGAATTCAGTCTAGTTTGGGGGTGCTCTAACGGAATATCCCAACATGCATATCAGAGATTTCATCGAGATGTGCGACACTTTCAAGTTCAACAATATTTCTGAAGATGCTATAAAGCTGAGGCTTTTCCCATTCTCTCTGAGGGATAAAGCTAAGTGATGGTTGCATTCTCTACCTGCAGGTTCTATCACTACTTGGGAAGATCTTGCTCAGAAGTTTCTTACTAAATTTTTCCCTATGGCAAAGACAGCTCCAATCAGGAACGCTCTTACTCAATTTGCAGCAATCAAGAGAATCTTTGTGTGAGGCTTGGGAGCACTACAAGGAGATACTGAGAAAGTGTCTGCATCATTGAATGCCTGATTGGATGATCATCAATTGCTTCTATAACGGTCTGGGAGCACAGTCAAGACCCATGGTCGATGCAGCATCAGGTGGAGCATTACGGGCAAAGAGCTATGATGAATCTTATGATCTAATTGAACTGATAAATGCTAATGAATATCAGTATCCAACCCAGAGACTACCTCACGACAAGGTAGCATGAATTTATGGAGGTGGATACAGCTACTGCTATAGCTGCTCAACTAAAGGCGTTGTCTATGAAGATCGATTCTCTGGCTAACTATGGTGTTAATCTGATAACTAGTGTTTGTGAGATATGTGCAGGTTCGCATGCGACGGAGCAATGCGCTATATCTAGTGAATCAGCTTAGTTTGTGAGCAACTTTTAGAGGCTGCAACAGCTAGTTCCAAACACTTATCATTCTGACAACTGGAATTATACTAACTTCAGCTGGAGCAATAATCAGAATGCGATGCAACAGCCGTTCCAGTAGTTTGGAAACAAGCAATTCAATCCTCCTAGTTTTCAGCAACAATTTTCACCAAGACAATAACTCCAACTTCAACAATAAACACATGGAGGTGCAGGTCAATCTTCGAATGAAAAATATGAATTGGAGGAGTTGAGTCTTATGTGCCAAATTCAGGCTCTTATATGCCAAAGCCAGGCTGTTTCTATCAAGACTCTGGAGAACCAAATAGGGCAAATTGCTAATGCCTTATTGAATCGACCACCAGGAACGCTTCCTAGTGATACAGAAGCCAATCCAGGAATGAGGGAAGTTAAGGAACAGGTGAATGCCATCACCTTAAGGTCTGGAAAGGTCGCAAGCCCCCAAATTCAGCAAGTCGAAGAGTCTAAAAACTCTGTCCAGAATGCAGGTGCATCTGCACCTTTGCCAAATCAAGAAAATGAGATTGTAGCTGAAAAAGTTGTGCAGAAGGATGCTAAGGTGGAATCAAGGAAGAAAACTATGGAACACACTCCTCCTGAGGGTAATATAGGGGAAAAACAGGTCTATCCTCCACCTCCTTTTCCTAAGAAGCTGGAAAAGCATAAGTTCGATAAACAATTTCCCAAGTTTGTGGAGGTTTTTAAGAAGCTGCATATCAACATACCTTTTGCGGAAGCTCTAGAACAGATGCCGAGCTATGCTAAGTTTATGAAGGGTATTCTATCTCGGAAGCTGAAGCTTGAGGAGTTGGGCACCTTTGCTCTAACGAAGGCGTGCAGTGTTGTTCTGCAACAAAAAGTTACCTCCTAAGCTTAAAGATCCAGGAAGCTTCACGATAACTTGCACTATTGGCAATCTTTCGTTCGACAAGTGTTTGTGTGACTTGGGAGTCTATAATGACTCGTGTATTTCGTATTATTTAAATGTGTCATTATTGAATTATTAAATAAATAGGATATATATATGGGTTCTGTCACCCGTGTGTTGTTTTATTAATTATGTGTGATTTTTGTTGTGCATGATTTGTTTGCGTGAATAATTATTGAGGAGTGTTGATTTGTTTTCACTTTTAAAAGTGGTTCTATTATAGATTTATTTTCATAATTATTTGGATTGTCTCTAAAATTGTTTTTTTATGATTTTATAATTTCAGTAATTATTTTTGGGAGTTTATAAAATTTAGAAATCAATATTTCATTTCTTATTTATCCCTAAATGATTTTCTGATTGTATTTAATGTTAAATTCAAAATTTAATTCTAAAATTCTGCAAAAATTACAAAACTCATATTTTACGAAGTTTATGATATTATGAGAATTTTAAAATTATTCCTGAAATTTTTGGGATTAATTTCACCAGCGCGTTGATTCGTTCAATCGTTAAATGCGTGTATGTTGTGCGTTTCGGAAACGGTTTGAAAATTTTGTTGGTAATTATTTGGGATACTTTCACCCGCAGTTTGGGTCGTTAAATTTCAAAATACGGGTCAGGATCGAGCTGTAGGAAAGTTGTAGCAATTTTTTTAGTACATGGCATACTAGGAGGAGGCGTGGCAGGGTTTATATATACGTTTTTATCGTTGATTTACAGAGAAATAAAAGGAATAATAGCAAAACACAAACTCAGCCTACAGATTATGCAATCAAATTTATCCCTCTTTATGTTCATATCTCTCGCCTCAAATCTCTCTAATTTCTCTCTCTCACTATCTCTTTCTCTACTGTTCATCTTCCCTGTGCCATCCTTTCCTCCGTCCTCCCTGTTGTTTCTCGGATTGTCGCCGCTGCTTCATTTTTCCGGTGAGCAGCCGCCCCGTGATTTCGTTTTCCGGTGACTGTTGCCGCCTTGATTTTCTATTTGGCTTGTATCCTGTTCGTGGTTGTGTTCAGTGTGTTGTATGTGTGCTTCGCGTATGTGTGTATATAACTGTATGTGTGTGTAATATGTGTGTAATTTATGTGTTGTGTGTGAGTGTGTGTGTTGGGGGAGGCGCGTGTGCGCGTGATATGTAATGTTGGTTATTGTGTTGGTTCGGCTGTGTTATGAGTTCGTGCGTGATTGAAATATTCTTATTATTTTTGCAGGAAATTATGATTAATATTCGTGAATAAAATCAATATTTCATGCGGTATTATAATAATTAATCGGTGAAGTTCGCATCGGAAACCAGAATTAATCGGGTAGCCGCGAATTTTGTCGCCGTCGATGATGAGCCTCAGCGAGCCAACGGTGGACTATGATGATATAATCTGAGTCCTAATAATAATAATTAATATGTTGAGTTGTATCGGTGGTTGGGAATATAAATTATGGATTGTTGTTGTTGTTGTGATTTGACGTCGATTACGTTTCGATGGGTAGGCCGATAAACAGTGGAGGCGCTTCCCGATTTTTCGAGAAAATAAATTCGAAAATACGGGTATCTATCCTATAATTATCGGAATTACCAGTTAAACGTATATAGTTATATAATTATAAATAAATATTGTACGTACCTACTGGCATATTGTGATAAAATATTTTATAAAATAGTTAGCAACCCTGCTTTCTGAAAAGACGAGTATATGTATATTCCGAGAATGCTTATCGAACCGAGTTTGAATTCGTGAATCCTGATTGCTATGTGTATTACAGTAATGTATATAAATACGACTTGGAATTTGTTATCGTTCGGGTAGAATTGGTAGCGAGGATGTATCAAGCATAGCCTGTCGTCTAACATAAGGTAGTTCGACCCTGTAGGTCCTAGTCGGAAGACCCGAAAGTTGACGTCAGACTAAAGATAACCTAGTCATCAGTCAACAAGCTCAGCAAGGTTCCAAACGAAGGACCTGATTATTGAAGTCGGATCTAGGATAGTCTGATAGTAAGGTGATAAAGTCGAGCATCCAAGTCAGTCCAAGGTCAATCAAAGATAGTTGTAAGCTCTGCAAGGCAAGTACCCCTGACCATACTCTTATGGTTCAGTATATATTAATGAAATGTTGTTTTATTCTCGAATAGGGACAGAAATGTTTTAAGTTACGTATCCCCTGTATTTGAAAATGTTGTTTAAAATATGATTTGGGGAAAAGTAACTGAAAGTACATATCTATAAAATGTTATTAAAAATTGGAAAGAGGTTTGAATAGTGTGCTGTGACAGAATTGTTTTTAACAAGAGATAGGTAAAAGTGATTTTGAAAATTGGATAAAACGAATAAGATATTGGATAACGTTGTGTAAGTGGCTAATTCGGTTGCGCACCCTATCTTCACCGATTAGTCCAACATAGTTAATCAGAGACCTAGCTAGTCTCTGCGGATCTGGTTAATTTATGTGAAAGGCCGATTAGCTTTCCTAGACAATTTATATGATAGCCCGGCCAACTATCCTAGATAACTTATGTGGAGCCCTGATCAGCCGTCCCTAGATAACATACAATACATATCTGATTACGGTTTGTGGTTCCAGTAACGGAACAAATGGTTTTATGGTCCCCGTAATGGGACAGTTAGTTTTATGGTTCCTGTAATGGAACAATGGTTTTGGAAATGAAAATAGCATGCTAAAATTGGACTCTGGTATTTATACACAACACACGACTGTTGATATTATTTTACAGAGCATGCTAGGTTTGAATATCCAGTTTATATATGTTTTACTTGTTTTCTAACATGTTATGAATTCTGTTCCTATAACTGTTTTATTTTAAATCATTTTACTTGTTATTCATATAGTGGTATTGCTGAGTAATTGATTGCTCACCCTTGTAGAATGTTTTGTATATATATATATATATTGCAGATGCCTATGAGGCTTTTCCATTATAGTCAGGGTATGGTTCCAGTTCCTTCCGTATCAAGCTCCTTTGAAATAGTTGTGGCAGACCAAAGATGGTTTGTTGAGTTGCTGTATTAAGATAGTATTGTTAGGATTGTTAGTAATGAGTTAGTTTTTTAATAATTGTAACCTAAGTCATACTTAAACCTGGAAAAGATCTTGGTAAGAGGGGTCATGTTTATGTTTTATCATTAAAGTGGATTATATTATGCTGGTTGTTGTTGTTGTTGATGACGTCAACACCTGACCCCGGGGTTGAAGCCGTCACAGTTGGTATCAGAGTTACAGGTTTGAGTCCCTGATTTAGGTTAGAGTAGAGTCAAAGGAGTGTAGAAAGGTTTACATAAAGTTGTAAGTCAGCAACTCAATCAGAGGAGCAAGTCTAAGACTCTAGTCAAGGGTTTCGAAGGCGTAACCCTGACGTCTATTGAGGATTTGCTGGAACTGCCCTAGCTTTTATTGTGTCTCCCTAGTATATGTATCATTGGTAATGCCCGATAGAGGTTTTAGATATCCCTCTCGAGAAAATGAGTCTGATCGCGAGAATTCAGCTTTTGAGCGGATCCTTGACGTGTCAGCTGAAGAGACACCACTATTATTCCTAAATATCGTATTTTTCTATGTCAAGTGAGGTTGTTGGACCGAGTGTGTGACCTCGGTGAGTGCAGGTGGAATGCTAGTAGTTAGCGGCTGCTATGACAGCCATGTCTCATGGTATATGTGGATCAGTACCATTGTTTATATCTTCAACCCTTTCCCAAATTTCTTGAGATGTACTTTGTTCCAGAGTAATTTTTTATTGTCCAATAAGTTGCTTGTTATCCCGTAAGTAAGTCAAAGATTGAATTAAGAAACTTAAGGTTTTGTTGATCTTATCATAAATCAGATCTCCTCTTCCTATTTGTGTATTTTCTATCTAAACATTCTTCCTCCCTCGGTGATTCTATCACTTGATTGGGGTAGACAATGCATATGATTTGACTATTTGTCTATATGACAAGGGGTCCGGTGGGACGCCACTGAATTATGTGTTGTAGCCGTATGGTACTAAGACTAGCCATCTTATGTACTTGTATGGTTGCTCTATGTCATATTTATGTCTTCTTCACTTTTTCTCCCTGTATCATTAATCCCTTGAGTTTGAAATTCGATTTGATATTCCATGGCAATGAATTTGTCAGTAACTTTTGTAACTAGACAGTCCGGGTTATTGAAAGTAAACAAAAGATGATTGTTAGGAGGATTAGAAGTTTTATGTCTGGTCGCTACTTCAGAAATGAAGATAGCAGAGATGATTAAGGATTCAATAGCGAAGGTTGCAGCTTTAGGAAACTTAACTCAGCAGAGGAGTGGTTATTGAAACTTGGACATGTGGGCTCAATAGAGTCCAGAGCTCTCTAAGTTTGACTCAGGTTACTAGATGTTTTTTGTAGTTGATAACTGATATAACCTACCAGTTATGTGGTATATCGGATTAATGAGTGTTCCACTTAGGTAGTGGTGGGATGTTAATCAGTTGTTTTTATATTAAGAAGTTATACTGTGTTGTCAAATATCTTTATATTCCAGTTTTCCTGCACTGTTGTTGATTTCGCTATTGTCATTGTTGCTATTATTGCTAGTATTGTTAATCTAGATATCTTTTATAAATGGATCTTGATAATAAAGACATGGGTGCTTTGATTGAGCAGCATTTTCCTGACACAGGTGCACCGTTTGAACGGTGATATTTTCTATTATGTATTCGATCTATATTTTTGAATAAATTTCCTGCTATATTTCAGATAAATGCCACCCAAGAAAGCTACCCAGTCTAAAGAAAATAGTAGTAGTTTTGCCGAGGGTCCAACTATAAATGAAATTCTAGATTTGTTGCACAAGCAATAACAACAACAGTTGTAGTTAATCCAACAAATTCAGCAGCAACAACATCAGTAAAGAGAGCCAAACCAAACTACTAGTTTTAAATCCTTTCAATCTGTTAAGCCCCCAGAGTTTAAAGGTGAAGTGGACCCTGTTGCTTCCAGAAATTGGCTTAAGGAAATGGAAAAGGCATTTACCCTCACTCAGGTAAGTGACAATCTTAAAACGGATTATGCGAGTTATTTTCTTAAGGGTGAGGCAAATTATTGGTGGGAATCCACTCGTGCTTTGGAAAGAGAAGGTCCAGTTTCTTGGGCCAGATTTACAGAATTTTGTTCATGAAGAAATATTCTCCAGATTATCTACGGAATCAGTTGGAAGTTGAGTTTTTAGAATTGAAACAAGATGAAAGAAGTGCGTTGGAGTATGAGGCCAAGTTTACGGAATTGACCCGATTAGTTCCTGAGAATGTAAGTACGGAGACCCAGAAGGCGAGGAGGTTCCCACAAGGGTTGAAGCCTGAAATTCACGGTGGAGTTGTGGCATTGCAACTCAAGATATACTCTTCCATAGTTCAGGCCACCCTGGTAATTGAAGGTGATCAGAGGCTGGAGGATAAGGAAAAGGGTGAAAATAAGAGAAAGTCTGAGGTTGTTATCGACAAAGCGGATCAAGGAAAATCCAGTCGGAAGTTTCAGAAATGGTTTTTCCGAGACAGGAATAAAAGATTCAAGAGACAAAGTTTCTCCCAGGCTAGGTCTAGTGCTACTTCAGTTGCTTCCACTCCAGCCCAGTCAGTGAAGTCGGCGATGGATTGTAAGTCATGTGGCAGGAGACACAGTGGTTCATGCAAAAAGGATGTTCAATGCTTCAAATGTGGTTATAAGGGTCATTATGCGTCAGAATGCAAGCCAGAAATTCCAGGAGTTACTTGTTATAATTGTGGAAAGGTTGCGCATATTACGAGGAGCTGTGGAACAAATATTCAAGGTACCACGTCCTACGGGCTAGTATCCAGCACAGCCAGAACCTTCAAAGTGACCAAGAGATCTAACGCTTAGGACTCAGACGTAGTTGCAGGTATGCTTTCTCCCAACTCCGTACCTGTTACAGTTTTATTTAAGTCAGGAGCGTCTTAGCTGTCAATTAGAATATATGAGTATTCTTTTCAGCTGATCTGACACCCTTCGAGCTAGGAGAGTTCGATGTGATTTTAGGAATGGATGGGTTGTCCTGTCATAAGGAAAATATTGATTTCCAGAAGAAGCAAATTGTAATACTGCGAAAGCCGATATTAAGGTAAGTTTCTAAGGGCATAAGCAAGATAAGAAGTTCTTCCAATCATGTGAGAAAAGGAGTTAATAAGCCAAGGATATAAGGTAGATCCACCATATTTATAGAGATATGAAAAAGAAAGTACTTAAACTGGAAGAAATTCGAGTAGTAAATGAATGCCCGGGAGTCTCTCCAGATGAATCACTAATATTACCCTAGATTAGGAGATAGAATTCCTCATTAATATAGTAATCTGAACCAAACCGGTGTCAAACTCCATGTTGTATAGACAGTGGGATTGAAAGAATTAGTTAAGAAATCACAGAAGTTATTGGAAAGGGAGGTGATCATACCAGATGTACCCTCATGGGGTACACCAGTGATGTTATTGGAGAAAGGGGATGAAATTATAAGATTATGTACTGATTATCGGAAGTTTAACAAGATGACAAATAAGAATAAGTAACCCCTATTTAAAACCGATTACTTATATGACCGAATCTATGAAGCGTGTTATTTCTCAAAGGTTGACTTAAGATCCAGCCTGAGAATATATCAAAAAATGCGGTTAGGACAAGTTATGAGCATCACAAGTTCTGGTGATATTATTTTGATTAACAAGTGTACGAGTCATCTCTGAGGATTAAATGAATATGGCATATAGGGAGTGCTTGGATAAGAATAATTGTATTTATTGATAACATCCTCAGCTATTCAAAGACTAAGAAAGTCCGTGTAGAACGCCCAAGGATTTCCCTATGAAGATTACAAGTGAAGTAACTATACGTCAAGCTTTCAAGTATGAATTTTGGCTGAGATTAACAAAAGATTCCAATTATTCCATTAACAACCACCTAAGCAAAGCCAGTGTAGTCACAGAAGCCTTCCGTATAGAGAAAAGATTGAATATAATTAAGATCACTGAGGAGCTAATGAAAGAATTGGAGAGAGTGGAAGTTGAAGTTCGAGTACCCGAAAGTGATAAGAAACCACTGTACGAGGTTCATTTTCAGTCTAAGCTGATTGAAAAGAATAAGGGAATTGTTAGGCCCTAAATTAATTCCCTAGATTATAAATACGGAGTATTGATTCGGAAAAGGGTAAAATCAACTCATGTTATACAAAGGGCGAATGCAGATTTATATAGGAAGAATATAGAGGTAAGCTAAGTCCTAGAAATATCGGACCGTTTGAGGCATTGAGAATACAGGTAAAGTCACCTATGAGCTAGCGCTGTCACCACAACTGTAACATACTCATAGCATGCTTTACATCTTTATGTTAAAGAATTATATTCTCGATTCGAATCCAGACATTGCGTATGAATCAATCTAGATTCCAGATCGTAAAAGCGAGACCTCAAGAATAAGTCTGCTATTGTAATAAATCTACTTTGGAGGAATCCTCGAGTAGAAGGGTTTACTTGAGAGTTAGAGTAAGATATATTTGACAAATATCCTCACTTGTTTAATTAGTTAAGATTCTGAGGACAAAATCTTTTTTAAGGGGGGAAGGATATAACGACTCGTGTATTTCGTATTATTTAAATGTGTGATTATTGAATTATTAAATAAATAGGATATGTATATGGGTTCTGTCAGCTGTGTGTTGTTTTATTAATTATGTGTGATTTTTGGTGTACAAGATTTGTTTGCGTGAATAATTATTGAGCAGTATTGATTTGTTTTCACTTTTAAAAGTGGTTCTATTATAGATTTATTTTCATAAATATTTGGATTGTCTCTAAAATTGTTTTTTTATGATTTTATAATTTTAGTAATTATTTTTGGGAGTTTATAAAATTTAGATATCAATATTTCATTTCATATTTATCTCTAAATGATTTTCTGATTGTATTTAATGTTAAATTCAATATTAAATTCCAGAATTCTCCAAAAATCGAAACTCATATTTTATGAAGTTTGATAGGGAATAAAATTAACCCTGAGTATGAAATTAATATCGCATTAATTATATCAGAATTGGGCTGATAGCTAGGCCCAGTTGGAGGGGCCCAATACCCTGAATATTAATTAATTTCATAATTAATTAATAAAGGATAAATTAACTATTAAGATGAGTCCTAGAGAGGGCATAGATCCTTGAAGATTAGCCTCCAAGGGACCTAATAGGATAAGGAATCAGTTTCCTACTTTCTAAGACTCCAAAGTCCATTCTAATTCTGAGACTTGTCCACCAAGTCTCCTAGATCTAGTCCAATTCAAAAACTCCCAATGCCTATATAAGGGGTCTTACCCCCACAAATCAGAACTACGCTTTTGGCTTGATTCTCTAACTCACAGAGATACGTAGGCATCTCGTAAAGGCAGAGCGAAGCTACGAAACACGAGAGCAGCCATTAAAGGCCTTGAGCTCCCGAACCTTAGTAATAAATATAGCAGTTAATATACCCTAAGTTTTTATCCATAACATTTGGCGCTGACTGTGGGGAAGCATAAAAACAACCATGGCGAGAACATGGAGTGGAAATAACACCCCTTGAGGAACACCATCTGGAATGACCCAAACGATTTTGTCAATGGTGGAGATATCTCCGCATTCGACCTATGCCACCACCCAAGGAGGAGCCCAGGTAGGGGCAACTAAACCTCAGCCTCAAGGGACGATTCCCCCGGCTCCTCAAGGGACGAATTCCAAACTTTAACAGCTACATACACTTGTGAATTCTCAACCCGTTGGGTATGAATATTCAACTATTGTGACCACTAACCCCCTTATGAGATGCCCCTTTACCCCGAGGTTGGAGGAAGTGGGCATGCTAATCAAAGTGAAGCACAAGGGCATACACCCCAATATATACGTGGTTTAGCTCCTATCCCGGAAGATCAAGAATTTTCTGGTCCTTACACAGAGAGAGACTCTGAATCCTTGGATGATGATGTGGCCCCAAGAAGGAGGCGTGCTGGTAAAGAGTCGATGCCTGATGGTAACCAACATCCTAGGAGTACCCGAGGGCCGCGGGAGAGAATCAGGGCTCACGAGGCTGAAATTCAAAGACTGAAGCGCGAATTGGAGGCGCACCAGACCCCCAGACCCCCAGACCCCGACTACCTCTAGGGGGAGAAATCCTCCTCCAATCATAGACCTGGATGGTCCACTATAGAGAAGGACTGTTGTAACATCCGGGAAATATCGTGTAATTATTTATATCAATATATGATTATTATGTGAATATTATATGAATTTTTGGTGAATTATTTGGTGTTTGATACTAATATTTGGATGTTCGTATGTAATAAGATGCGAGTATGTTAATTTTAATATATGCAGAATAAAACATAGATAATTAAGGAATTTTTGTGGAAAATTTTTGGAATGTTAAATGATGTTATGATGATTTATGAATTATTAATTATTTTCTGATTAATTATAAAAATTATTTTATAAAGCCGGGAATCGTCCGACTTCAATCGTTTTTGCGTTTTTACAACCCGAAACTCTTCCGAAAACTCCTTCCTAACCTAATCTGGTAATTCCGAACATTTTCCGTGTTTTAACTTTTTCGATCCGGGTTACGATTTGACCTGTAGGAGTACCGGTATGAAATTTTCGATACGCAAATCATTTTATATATCGATAAGAACCCTTATTCTCAAAAGGCGAGACATTATTACCTTAATTTCGTATAAAGAATTTTATAGGAAGCTCTGTTTTGATAATTATCTAATTCTGGTATTAAAATGGTATCGTCTTTTCAGTTACTTAGCGGCTAAGTAACCTATTTTCGGAACCGATCTGTAAATGTAATTATCAAATTATTAAATAAATAAAAGATGTGATGGGTCTGTCGGCTACTATGGATGTATTATTAATTGTTTGTGATTTGTTGGACGCGAAGATTAATTTTATAATTAATTACCGAGATGTATGTATTTAATTCATTTTAAAGTGATTTTATTGGATATTTATTCTTAAAAATGCTAAAATTGTTTCTAAAATTATTTTTATTGTTTTATAATTTTATTTATTATTTTTAGGGGTTTATAAAAATTTAGAAATTAATTTATTAATTATTTAATTTTAAATGATTTTCTGAGTTCATTAAATTGTAAAATCAGTAATTAATTCGAAAATGCTTTAAAAATTATGGAAATTTCGATTCTATTAACTTTTAATTTATTTCGAGAATTTTGAAAATATGTTCAGATAAATTCTCGGGTTATTTTACCCGTTTAATACTCGTTGAATCGATAAATTGCGATACAAAATTCAGTTGTTCGGGTTAGTAATCAGGCTAGGGTTTTATTCTTATCAATTGATTTCTCCCCTGTTATTTCATAGCACCACCTCTTCTTCTCTTTATGTACATCTCTCTCACTCAATCTCTCTCTCTCGACCTTTCCCTGATCTCTCTCTATTTTCTTTTCTCTCTCACGATTTCTCATCTCCTCTTATCTTTGTTCTCTCCCTCCTCCTTTCCCCTTCTTTGCTTCGTGTTTGGCTGTTCTCTCTCGGGTAAGCCACCCCGCCGTTTTCTTGCCTTCTGTTCGCCGTTGTCTCGGCTTTTCCGGCCAAAGGCCGCGTGTGAGTACTCCGTGTGTGTATCTGTATGTATACGTAGTTATGTATGTGTGTACGCGTTTTGTGTGAGTCGTGTGCGTGCGTGTGTGAATCCTGTGTGTGTGCGTGTGGTTGCAGCTGTTGTTGTTGCAATTTTCCGGCCACCGGTGTATTTTCCGGTGACCCTGCCTGAGTCATGTTTGGCTTTGATAATGTTGCTTGATACGGTGTTGTGCGAATTGATTAAATTTTATCATTTTTAATTCTGCAGGAATTAACTGATTAATGTTTCGTGATTTAAGTAAATTCGGACGGAATTATAATGATTAATCGGTGGAATTCGTATGGAAACCCGAATTTATCGGGCACCGACGAATTTTACCGCCGTCGGCGATGAGCCTCGGCGAGCCGACGGTGGGCGATGATGATTTTATCTGAGTCCTACGTTATTAATTAAATAAAAATAGTTGGTAAATTAGTTGTGAAACGAAAATGGGAATAAAATAAAAATACGAATGAAAATGCAAAATACAAATAGTATTAATAATTAAGCGAATCGGAGTTTGGGACTTGGTAATTGGATTGTGGATTAAATTATGTTGTGATTGTTGTTGTGATTGGATTGTTGTTGTGGATGGACGTCGATTTGATTTCGACGGGTAGGCCGATAAACAAAGGAAACGCTGCCCGATTTTCGGGAAATTAATTCCGAAAATACGGGAACGTAACCTATAATTATCGGAGACGTCGAATAATCATATACAATTATATTATATGAACTGGACTGCGATTAAGACAAGATAATTTATAAATAATCGATTACCCTGTTTTCAAAACGACGAGTATACGTATTTTCTGAAAATAAATACCGAACCGAATTTCGAAGATGTGAACCATAACTGCTATGAGTATTTCGATAATACATAAAAATATGAATTCGGTTATGAAATCGTATGGGTAGAATAGGATGACAATTTGATGTTAAGTTTAAGCGGTTATCTGAATTAGGGTATTTCAACCCTGTAGGTTTTAGACGGAAGACCCGAGACGTGACATCAGACTAGGAATGATCTAGAAAATTAGACATCGAGATCAACGAAGTTCAAACCAAAGGGTCTGAATGTTGGGATCGTATTGAGAATAGAATAGCAGGTGGACGACAAAGTCGAACCAAAGTCAACCAATAATAACGGCTAAAGCTTATTGAGGCAAGTATTCCTAACCTTTCTCCTTAAATACTGCAAATATTTATTCTCTCCTATTCTAAGTTCAGAATAGTTAACTGTTTTATATTTCGCTGCAATTACTCTTATTATGCCAGTTCTTTTAAATTCTTGTTCCTATAATTCGATTGCTCTCTTGAGCAAATACCCATTCGTTCGGGTTATTTGCGAACCCTAATATGGGATGTTTTGAAATCAGAATGATTTGATATCAAAATACTCTACGGGCTGGATGATTATTATGAGGACCAGTGATGAGCTGGATCCTATGGGCCGGAGATGGACCGGACCCTTTAGGCCATAGTTGCCTGGGTGCCCCATATGTTGGTTGGGTCTATGCAGTTGGGTATAGATCCGCACTATCTCCTGACTGATCAGCAGGTTATAGTGCATATGTTGGTTTCTAGTGTTCAGTCCAATTTATTGTTGTTCGCCATTAATGGCATTCCTTCTTGAAAGAAAAATGTGATTATGAATTAAAGTTATTCTTTCTTAACACTCAGTTTCGGAAAAATTACAATGTTTCAAAATAAATTCGAGGTTCAGATTGTTGCTGCAGCATTAGTTGCTCAGTGATAGTTAGAATCTTGAATGAATTGAGATCTTCTTAATTATTCAACCCATCCTTATCAGGCTGGTTTAGCAGGCTAAGTCTATGGAAACTTAGTCGATAATGATGGATACTGAATAGTTAGGAATTTCTTGAACGTCGTTCTATGAATAGTTATTGCATTCGTTGCTCAAGTATGAAGTGTTACCAGAAGCTATTTTGAAAACACGCGATCTCTGAAGTTCTTATAAAATGTCATTATGTCCTATGTGATTTATAGCAATGCAAATCAAATTGATTTTAAGTTGATAAAGTATATCCTTTAAATGATTTCGTGTTTCGTTCTTTAAAATATTTCAGAGATTTTATCCGGAAGTTTTCTTTGATTTTAATGCTTGAAACTCAAAATATATACTTGCTGGGCATTTTTGGCTCACTCTTGCTTTGTCAATTCTTATTTCTGCCAGAAACAGATAAGGATTAAAGTGAATAGCTTTAATAGACAGCAGAAGTTAGAGAAGTTTCCGTTGCGAGAAGTTGAAGGTGTTAGAAGAATGTGACAAGAGCATTAGTTCAAAGGTATATATACTTGTATTATAGTTGAAGTGAGTTGTAGAAGGTTAGATTCTTGTTTCATACCATGACCTGTAAAAGATCCGGACTCAAGGGGTTATTTATTTATTTCTTTACTTTATGTAATAATGGTTAAGTAACACTAAATCTTGACCCCGGATTTGGGGCGTTACAGTTTGGTATCAGAGCTGCAGGTTATTGGTCACTGAAATAAGAATAGGTGAGAGTAGGATAGAAATGATAGGTCGTACAAGATAGGAAAGTCCCTAGGTATATTCAGGACAAATTGAGTTGAGTGCGAATTAGGGTTAGCAGATCCGATAAGGAGTTGGTAAGATAGGATTGATGAGAAAGTGTAAGGCGAATATCACAACATCATAGGTATATTGAAACCTCAGATCATACAATAATGAGAAATCGACGGATCGACGGAGACTGGGTATGTTACCCTACTTTTCACGTGGTTTTGAAAAATATGCGATCTATTCTTGTGAGAATTTGTGTAAGAGAAGCCACGATTTAACTTAGGTATTAGGACGAGTTCCACGTCAAAGGCAACCAGTTGATGGAAGCTGATGAAGAAATGATGTTGCGCATTTCGAAGGCACCACCGTTGCGAGAAGATTCTTATCACTTATCGGAAACTGCGCAAGGAATAATATCTACCTTACTAGATGAAGGTAAGACTAGCAAGAAGGTGCGCCCTTATCTATAGACAGAACCTCGAATTGCATGCGTGGTTGTAAGCATAACGTCAAGGACGATGACAAGAATATGAAAGACCAGGACAGGCGTTAGCATTGGGGTCGATCTATGAATAAAATGATATACAACGGTAAATGAGGTTTCATCGACTAAGAAATGCGAATAGAAGGAAAAGTATAGAAGGCGTACCGAAGTAGAAGAACCTTTATATGAACATTCTTTCAATTAGATATTTTAGTGGTAAACCATAAAAATAGCAAGTAATGTATATAGTAATGACGACCAAAATAATTGATTTCCAAAACTTTAAAAAATGAGATTTCGGAAAAGATTTTTTTAATCAACTTTCAGAAGATTTTTGCATGAAATGAGTTTTACAAATGATTTGTCAAACTACTACTTATGTTCTTGTTATTATAAAGAGAAAATGATCTAAAAAGAAGAATGGAATTAGACTCAGTGTTGTTATTCAAAGGGCCAAGTAGACCCATCAGCAGGAAGAAGGTTTAAGGTTGCTGTGAAGAATGAAAGTAAACGTTGTTTAATAAAATCAATAATTGAATCAACGTATTAAAATATTATTTCCCCACTTTATAAGATTACTAAAATTTAACAAGATTCGTGAATCGAACGAATGAAGGATGATTGAAGGAAATGGCAGAATCTTCTAGATGGTGAAAGAGGAATCATATTCTATCGACGGAATTGAGGCATTGCGTGATCGACGGATATTTTACACGTCATAGATGAAATCTGAAGCCGTGATTTTAACTTCGGAATGACGCGATTAAGATTAAATTATTGAAGTAATTGATGTGAAGGCAATTCCAGGAAGCATTCCAAAACAATGATGTGACTTGAATCGTGAACCTGTATCCGCATGATCCTAAAGGCATACGTAAGTAAAGCGTGGAGGTGATCGGCATTGACATTCTTTCTTCTAATACGACAGTATATGTTTTTCTTGATTTTTGAATATGTAGGAGCTTCTTCTGTTGATAAATTATATGAGGCAAAAATGAAAGAACATCCTTGTATCCTTTCTGAATTGTTTCTCTTCTCAAACTATTGATTTCTGATTGAGACAACAGTGTTGTGATATGACGTTTTGTCGAAATGACGAAAAGTCGGGTGGGACGCCACCTAATCATGTGCTGTATGCCATATAGTATGAAAGACTGGCCATCTTGAGTATGAATATGGTTGTCTCATTCTTCACTCATTTTCTTCCTTCAATCAGTTGTCGCATTGTTATTCCTTATTCCGTTTTTCAATCAAAATCATGTTTACAAACTCTCCTCTTGCATCGAGTCTGTTCTTTGACGATTCCAAAAGAAATAGAATAGTCAGTGCGACAGGTAGAATTACGTGTCAAGGGAGAATATGATTGTAAGTTGATAAATAATGCACTTCAAACTAGAGGATTTCGACGCGAAATGAATGGTTAGTGAATCGTACATTAATTACAAAATAAGGAAGCAAAGTTATGTGCGTCAGACGCTGCAAACAAGTATCGGGACGATAATCAAAGATCAAGGAAATTCCGAACAATGACTCAGACATGTAATTACGACGTGAAACATTCCTTCGTCGCTGGAAGATACTGTTTGTGAAGACTCAAGATGGAAGAAATCTTAAATGTAATCAAACTTCGAACGTGTTCTTCAAGAAACTGTAAAATTTTCTAATTTACGTAAGTAAGGGATGATGAATCCAATGCTCATACCCGGGTCAGTAACGGAAGTTCGATGTGAAGCCATAAATAGAGATGAAGCAATGATGACTCGATTGTGAAACTTTTCAAGAAATAATAATCTAACGATTGAGTTTCTACCAGATTGTGATTGTAATAATGGAGACCATGCGCAGTTATTAAAAGATAAACCGATTAATAATGGTCAGAAATAAATTAACAGAATCATGAAATCAAACCTTAAATTCATTAAGAACAATTCGTAATATTCTAAAAAAAAAAAAAAAAAAAAAAAATTGAGAAAGGTATGGCTATATTAATCATTGTGGGTTTCAGATCCAATCCCAATTAAAAAGAGATATGCTATACTAGTTAGATGCTGATCAAAGGTGAATTGTGAGAATTGATGATTTGGTTGATGGAAGTGGACGTATATGATTGTGGATGACTTGGTTGATTGATGGTGTCGGCTTGAGTCCGAATGGTAGTAAATAGTGTAGGGGGGAAAGTGCTGCCTAAATTTTCAGAAATTACCCTATAGTTAAGAACAAAGAAGTATATTGTCGTTCTCGTCAGTATTCCAAATAATTGTGATCTCGGTTCTTGAGAAAGTTGTTATGACCAAACTGACTTTATGTAATTGGTCTTTGATTCCAGTTAACTAGTTATCACTTGGTTTAAGTGATCATTTAAAGGAGTTGATTGAACCACTTTGCCAACTAATGGTTAGTTAAATGGAAATCGATTCCAATTAAATTGAGTCAAGCTCTAACATGATTTCCAGCTCCGAAATCAAAGCAATAAGAAATTTGGAAAGTAATGACGTTAACGTAAATTAAAAGGCCTAGTTCAATTAGCATGATGATATTGTAATCAGGTGCAAGGTGTGATCCAGAAGAATATGCTCTTTTTGATGAATAAAAAGAATAAGAAGTTATTGGTTCATGCTAGTAAGAAGAATATTTCAAGACCTGAAGGTATGAGATAAAGCCAAGAAAATATTTCATCTGCAATAGCGTTCCAGGAAGAACTTGAGCGTATACCCATATTGAATGACGAATTAATAAAATATTTGAATGTACACTTCTTTTGAATGGCAGTTGAATAGAAGTTGCTGCAGAATAATGGAAAGCTCACAAATTCAGGCATCCAATAAATGACGGGGATTGATGAAGTCCGCATGTGAACTCAGGAAAAGAGATGATAATCAATGAAGAGAAGTCAAACACGCGATTTGTGATACGCCAAGCAAGGTTAAGAAACTAGCTACCGAGGAAATTCGATAATTCTATTAGTAAGAATTTAGATAGTACAGATAAAAGGCTTCATTCCTGTGGGAACTGCAGAAATGACTTATCCAATAATAAACAGAGTAATATTACTAAGAAATCGTTATGTTTAAGAGAGATAATAAATAATAAAAATGAAGAAC
Source organism: Apium graveolens (assembly GCF_009905375.1). Taxonomy (NCBI): domain Eukaryota; kingdom Viridiplantae; phylum Streptophyta; class Magnoliopsida; order Apiales; family Apiaceae; genus Apium; species Apium graveolens. Next base: position 178,631,828 of record NC_133651.1, read on the forward strand.
TAATCAAGACAGGAAGTGGAATCAAAAGGATGATAAAGAAATTTTATAAAATAATCCAAGATTTATGCAAGGTATGAATTGCAGTTGGGCCAGAAGTGATTGGGAAATGAAGTGGAATGTCGATAATTAAAGATGGAATTTCAGTCAAGGAATGCGTGTAAACAGGAATGATTAGACCAAGGTATTGATTGCGAACTGCTGAAGAAGAAAGTTGCAATGAATCTCATGTCAGAATTCTTTCAAATTAAAGTGAAATCCCGGAGGTTTGAACAAATGATTTACCAAGGTTACCTCAGGGAATGAGGTAAGAATTTCTCGTCAGTGACTGCACAGAATCATGCTGATATCAAAAGCCGGTATCGTATAACTTAATAGGGATGAGATAATAAGTGAAGGAAAACTTCAGAAAGGTAAAAAAAAGAATAATGAAATAAAGAGTATTTTGCGCCGTGCACAAAAGCGGTCATGGAAAAGAGAATGGAGATATGAGGTTACGCGTCGATTATCAGAAATTGTAAGTTTGAAGATTAAGTAAACACAATGTACCAGGAGTATTGGGATAGTGTGATTGTATTTATTGATAACATCCTCGCTAATTCAAGGACTGAGGAAGACCAAGTTGAACGCCTGAAGATATGCTTGCGAAGAATTGAGAAATAGCAGCTGGATTCTCAGCTTCAAAGATATGAATTCTGGTTATAATTGATTATGAGCTCCGGTGTGTGGTTAACTCCAAACAGGAAAGGTCCATTTAAGAATAGATGTTTCAAATAGAAATAAAAGGGTAAATACCAGTAAGATTGTTGAGAAATGGTTAAAAGAATTGGAAAAGTTAGAAATTAAAGAATAAGTTTTAATCCGTCTTCTGGGTTATGCTGATACTTACTTTGTTGTTGAATATCAAAGGTGGTATTAATGCAGATGAGTGATGTTAACTTCAGTAGGAAACGTTGTGAGTATCAAAGTTCGTATTGATATCTAATTTGATAGGACAACAAAATGAGTATTAGTACCAAGAGACCGGGTTTTTAATAAAGTTATGATTCATTCCATTTCAAATTAATGTACTTTCTTCAGATAAGAGATTCTCGCTCGATAAATCTACTCGATAGTGATTGGAAAGAAATAAAAGTATGCTACCAGATGGTGAGTAGATGCAATTGTCGAGATTTTTCCTTTTTAGTTTCCAAATTAGAGGTAGAACATTCCGAAGCATCAGATGTCATGAACCTAGGACATCGGGTGCAGACGAATAGGAAATGCAAGAAACCGATTAAAGATTCTTGAATACGATTAGAAACGATCATAGGCCAGGCTAATCGAATAGAAGGAGACATGAAAAGTAGAATAGAACAGTCAATGAAAATAGAAAATTCATGAACACGAACTATTAGAAGTGGAAAGAGAAGAAGAAGATTAGTGTGAATTAAGTTAGTCCTTTGAGGCAATGAGATAGATAGAGTGAGTGTGGATGAGTTGGTCTTGTTGTCACTTGTATAAGGAATCTATAAGGCATTCATGTGTGTATGACTATGAAGAGTAATTTAGCTCTCAATGTGAGAAATAAAAGATTGAATTAGGAGTTGCATAAGCAACTGATAAATTTGATGACGGCAGGAGACCGTTGAAACGAGATTAGAGTAGTGAGTCCTAAGAAATTTTAAGTAGATACTCAAAATGTATCAGTGTCTGTTCTTTAGCATGATTCTGAGGACAGAATCCTTTTAAGGAGGGAAGGATGTAACATCCGGGAAATATCGTGTAATTATTTATATCAATATATGATTATTATGTGAATATTATATGAATTTTTGGTGAATTATTTGGTGTTTGATACTAATATTTGGATGTTCGTATGTAATAAGATGCGAGTATGTTAATTTTAATATATGCAGAATAAAACATAGATAATTAAGGAATTTTTGTGGAAAATTTTTGGAATGTTAAATGATGTTATGATGATTTATGAATTATTAATTATTTTCTGATTAATTATAAAAATTATTTTATAAAGCCGGGAATCGTCCGACTTCAATCGTTTTTGCGTTTTTACAACCCGAAACTCTTCCGAAAACTCCTTCCTAACCTAATCTGGTAATTCCGAACATTTTCCGTGTTTTAACTTTTTCGATCCGGGTTACGATTTGACCTGTAGGAGTACCGGTATGAAATTTTCGATACGCAAATCATTTTATATATCGATAAGAACCCTTATTCTCAAAAGGCGAGACATTATTACCTTAATTTCGTATAAAGAATTTTATAGGAAGCTCTGTTTTGATAATTATCTAATTCTGGTATTAAAATGGTATCGTCTTTTCAGTTACTTAGCGGCTAAGTAACCTATTTTCGGAACCGATCTGTAAATGTAATTATCAAATTATTAAATAAATAAAAGATGTGATGGGTCTGTCGGCTACTATGGATGTATTATTAATTGTTTGTGATTTGTTGGACGCGAAGATTAATTTTATAATTAATTACCGAGATGTATGTATTAATTCATTTTAAAGTGATTTTATTGGATATTTATTCTTAAAAATGCTAAAATTGTTTCTAAAATTATTTTTATTGTTTTATAATTTTATTTATTATTTTTAGGGGTTTATAAAAATTTAGAAATTAATTTATTAATTATTTAATTTTAAATGATTTTCTGAGTTCATTAAATTGTAAAATCAGTAATTAATTCGAAAATGCTTTAAAAATTATGGAAATTTCGATTCTATTAACTTTTAATTTATTTCGAGAATTTTGAAAATATGTTCAGATAAATTCTCGGGTTATTTTACCCGTTTAATACTCGTTGAATCGATAAATTGCGATACAAAATTCAGTTGTTCGGGTTAGTAATCAGGCTAGGGTTTTATTCTTATCAATTGATTTCTCCCCTGTTATTTCATAGCACCACCTCTTCTTCTCTTTATGTACATCTCTCTCACTCAATCTCTCTCTCTCGACCTTTCCCTGATCTCTCTCTATTTTCTTTTCTCTCTCACGATTTCTCATCTCCTCTTATCTTTGTTCTCTCCCTCCTCCTTTCCCCTTCTTTGCTTCGTGTTTGGCTGTTCTCTCTCGGGTAAGCCACCCCGCCGTTTTCTTGCCTTCTGTTCGCCGTTGTCTCGGCTTTTCCGGCCAAAGGCCGCGTGTGAGTACTCCGTGTGTGTATCTGTATGTATACGTAGTTATGTATGTGTGTACGCGTTTTGTGTGAGTCGTGTGCGTGCGTGTGTGAATCCTGTGTGTGTGCGTGTGGTTGCAGCTGTTGTTGTTGCAATTTTCCGGCCACCGGTGTATTTTCCGGTGACCCTGCCTGAGTCATGTCTGGCTTTGATAATGTTGCTTGATACGGTGTTGTGCGAATTGATTAAATTTTATCATTTTTAATTCTGCAGGAATTAACTGATTAATGTTTCGTGATTTAAGTAAATTCGGACGGAATTATAATGATTAATCGGTGGAATTCGTATGGAAACCCGAATTTATCGGGCACCGACGAATTTTACCACCGTCGGCGATGAGCCTCGGCGAGCCGACGGTGGGCGATGATGATTTTATCTGAGTCCTACGTTATTAATTAAATAAAAATAGTTGGTAAATTAGTTGTGAAACGAAAATGGGAATAAAATAAAAATACGAATGAAAATGCAAAATACAAATAGTATTAATAATTAAGCGAATCGGAGTTTGGGACTTGGTAATTGGATTGTGGATTAAATTATGTTGTGATTGTTGTTGTGATTGGATTGTTGTTGTGGATGGACGTCGATTTGATTTCGACGGGTAGGCCGATAAACAAAGGAAACGCTGCCCGATTTTCGGGAAATTAATTCCGAAAATACGGGAACGTAACCTATAATTATCGGAGACGTCGAATAATCATATACAATTATATTATATGAACTGGACTGCGATTAAGACAAGATAATTTATAAATAATCGATTACCCTGTTTTCAAAACGACGAGTATACGTATTTTCTGAAAATAAATACCGAACCGAATTTCGAAGATGTGAACCATAACTGCTATGAGTATTTCGATAATACATAAAAATATGAATTCGGTTATGAAATCGTATGGGTAGAATAGGATGACAATTTGATGTTAAGTTTAAGCGGTTATCTGAATTAGGGTATTTCAACCCTGTAGGTTTTAGACGGAAGACCCGAGACGTGACATCAGACTAGGAATGATCTAGAAAATTAGACATCGAGATCAACGAAGTTCAAACCAAAGGGTCTGAATGTTGGGATCGTATTGAGAATAGAATAGCAGGTGGACGACAAAGTCGAACCAAAGTCAACCAATAATAACGGCTAAAGCTTATTGAGGCAAGTATTCCTAACCTTTCTCCTTAAATACTGCAAATATTTATTCTCTCCTATTCTAAGTTCAGAATAGTTAACTGTTTTATATTTCGCTGCAATTACTCTTATTATGCCAGTTCTTTTAAATTCTTGTTCCTATAATTCGATTGCTCTCTTGAGCAAATACCCATTCGTTCGGGTTATTTGCGAACCCTAATATGGGATGTTTTGAAATCAGAATGATTTGATATCAAAATACTCTACGGGCTGGATGATTATTATGAGGACCAGTGATGAGCTGGATCCTATGGGCCGGAGATGGACCGGACCCTTTAGGCCATAGTTGCCTGGGTGCCCCATATGTTGGTTGGGTCTATGCAGTTGGGTATAGATCCACACTATCTCCTGACTGATCAGCAGGTTATAGTGCATATGTTGGTTTCTAGTGTTCAGTCCAATTTATTGTTGTTCGCCATTAATGGCATTCCTTCTTGAAAGAAAAATGTGATTATGAATTAAAGTTATTCTTTCTTAACACTCAGTTTCGGAAAAATTACAATGTTTCAAAATAAATTCGAGGTTCAGATTGTTGCTGCAGCATTAGTTGCTCAGTGATAGTTAGAATCTTGAATGAATTGAGATCTTCTTAATTATTCAACCCATCCTTATCAGGCTGGTTTAGCAGGCTAAGTCTATGGAAACTTAGTCGATAATGATGGATACTGAATAGTTAGGAATTTCTTGAACGTCGTTCTATGAATAGTTATTGCATTCGTTGCTCAAGTATGAAGTGTTACCAGAAGCTATTTTGAAAACACGCGATCTCTGAAGTTCTTATAAAATGTCATTATGTCCTATGTGATTTATAGCAATGCAAATCAAATTGATTTTAAGTTGATAAAGTATATCCTTTAAATGATTTCGTGTTTCGTTCTTTAAAATATTTCAGAGATTTTATCCGGAAGTTTTCTTTGATTTTAATGCTTGAAACTCAAAATATATACTTGCTGGGCATTTTTGGCTCACTCTTGCTTTGTCAATTCTTATTTCTGCCAGAAACAGATAAGGATTAAAGTGAATAGCTTTAATAGACAGCAGAAGTTAGAGAAGTTTCCGTTGCGAGAAGTTGAAGGTGTTAGAAGAATGTGACAAGAGCATTAGTTCAAAGGTATATATACTTGTATTATAGTTGAAGTGAGTTGTAGAAGGTTAGATTCTTGTTTCATACCATGACCTGTAAAAGATCCGGACTCAAGGGGTTATTTATTTATTTCTTTACTTTATGTAATAATGGTTAAGTAACACTAAATCTTGACCCCGGATTTGGGGCGTTACAACTGTTGTCCCAAGGGCTGATCTAAGCAATCTTCTTCCCCTGGGAGATCCTGATGATCCTACTCCACCATTCACTGAAGAAATAATGAATGCCCATATCTCAAGGAAGTTTAAGATGTCCACCATCAAATCTTATGATGGCACTGGAGATCCCGCTAACTATGTCAGGACGTTCTCTAATGCACTGTTGTTGTAGCCCGTGAACGACACTATTAAGTGTCGGGCCTTTCCTCAAACCCTGTTAGGAATGGCTCAAAGATGGTATAACCGTTTGCCTCCGAATTCTATTGGGTCTTTCAGAGAGTTAAGTCAGGCTTTTATTAAGAAGTTCATCAGTGAGAGAGTGCACGAGAAAAGCTCAGTATCCCTCATGAGCATTGTGCAAGGAGCAAAAGAGTCCTTGAGAGACTATCTGAATCATTTCACCAAGGAAGCCTTGAAGGTCCCGGATTTTGATGACAAGGTGGCTATGATAGCACTGCAATAGGGAACTAGGGATAAGTTCTTCAAGATGTCGTTGGCCAAGCGCCCTCCTGAAAGCATGTTATAGCTCCAAGATAGGGCCGGAAAGTATTTCAAAGTAGAGGAAAGTATGAGGAAAATGGTAGTTAATAATGAGCCTACTGGTGGCAAGAAGCGAAGGACTGATCTGGAATATATTGCCAAGGACAAGTATCCTAGAACTGAGCAAATCAATAATTCAACCCCGAAGAAGGGAGGACCTGGACAAAAGTTCACTGAGTATGCTAAGCTGAATGCTCCTGAAAGCCAGATCTTGATAGAAATTGAGAGAGATAGAGATATTCGTTGGCCTAAACCCCTGAAGACCGATCCTACCAAACTAGATAAGAGCAAATATTGTAGATTTCACAAGGATGCTGGTCATGACACTGATGAGTGTAGACAATTGAAAGATGAAATAGAGTTTCTCATTCAAAAAGGAAGGTTGAGCAAATACACTGGAGATGGAGGAGATAAGAATAACATTGGGAGAAAGAACTTTGATGATCGAAGGAGAGATCAAGACGATCAGGGGCGAAATCCCTAGCCTAGGGGACCGATGATAAATATGATCTTTAGAGGACCGTGACCCCGAGGGCCTGTGATAAATACAATCTTTGGAGGACCAACTGCTACTGGCTCATCCAAGAACTCAAGGAAAGCATATACTAGAGAAGTTATGCATATTATTGGGGAAGCCCCAAAGAGGGCTAGGACGGGAGTGACAATGGCATTTGATGATTTTGACTTGTAAGGTGTGAAATTTCCTCATGACGACCCGCTGGTCATAAGACCGATAATAGGGAACAGCCCGGTGAAGAGGGTCCTTGTAGATAACGGTGCCTCGTTGGACATCTTACTCCGTGATACCTTTTTAAGGATGGGTTACAATAATTCTCAATTAACCCCGACCGATATGCCGATATATGGGTTCGCAGGAGTGGAGTGCCCCATGGAAGGGATAATTAAATTTCCAACGACCATAGGTCATGAACCAAGACAAGCGATACAGATATTGGACTTTGTGGTGGTAAAGGCTAGTTCAACTTACAACGCGATCATGGAAAGAATAAGGATACATGCCTTCAAGGCAGTCCCTTCTTCCTATCATTCAGTGATGAAGTTTCCCACCCGGAATGGGATTGGAGAAGAGAGAGGAGACCAAAAGATGGCAAGCAGTTGTTATGTGGCCTCTCTTAGGGTAGATGGAGTTGGGGGGCAGGTTTTGCCTATTGAAGACCTCGATATCCGGGAGAATGACGAGAAAAGAGGGAAGCCAGCAGAAGATTTGGTTCTGATTCCTTTAGCTCCCGAGGATCCTGCAAAAGTGACTTTTATTGGAGCAACACTAGAGGACCCCCTTAAAGGGAAGTTGGTGAAATTTTTACAAGAAAATAGTGATGTATTTGCATGGTCGGTAGCTAATATGTTAGGTATAGATCCGGGACTGATCACTCACAAGCTGAATGTGGATCCAAATCGAAAGACTGTGAAGCAAAAGAAAAGAAGCTTTGCTCCAGGGAGGCAAAAAGCTATTAAACAAGAAGTAGAGAAGCTCTTGGAGGCTGGTTTCATTGAAGAGATACAGTTTCCGGAATGGTTAGGGAACCCTGTGATGTAAAGAAGGCTAATGGAAAATGGAGGATGTGTGTGGATTTCACCGATCTGAATGACGCATGCCCTAAGGACTGTTTCCCGTTGCCAAGGATAAATACATTGATAGATGCTACTGCTGGTCATGAGATGCTGAGTTTCATGGATGGATTAAGTGGATACAATCAGATCAAGATGCAAAAGGATGGCATCCCAAAGGTATCATTCATTACTGACTTGGTGTTTTTTGTTATCTTATTATGACGTTTGGTCCCAAGAATGCAGGAGCCACCTATCAATGGTTGGTAAATAAGATTTTCAAAGATCTTATTGGCAAGACCATGGAAGTGTATGTCGATGACATATTAGTCAAGAGTCTAGTAAAGGCGGACCACATAACCCATTTGAGGGAAGCTTTTGAGGTCCTGAGATATCATAAAATGATGCTAAATCCTGCAAAGTGTGCTTTTGGAGTGAGATCTGGAAAGTTTTTGGGACTGATGGTCTCCAAGAGAGGAATCGAGGCCAATCCCGATAAAATAAAGGCAATTTTGGACATGGAGCCCCCAAAGACTATCAAAGATGTTCAAAAGCTCACTGGAAGGGTTACTGCATGGGGGCGGTTCATCTCCAAATCTGGGGATAAGTGCTTGTCATTCTTCATGTCCTTGAAAAAGGTTAAGGATTTCGTATGGACTGAGGAAAGCCAGAAGGCATTCGAAGATTTAAAGAAATATATGACCCATGCCTCGTTGTTGGCCAAACCAGCTTTGAATGAAACTTTATACTTGTACTTGGCCATTTCAGGAAATGCCTTGAGCGCTGTATTGGTTAAGGAGGAACTTAAAGTCCAGGAACCCGTATACTATGTTAGCAAAATTCTGCATGGGGCTGAGTTGAATTATTCAACTATTGAGAATTTGCTTTAGCCTTGGTAACGACTTCAAAAAAATTACGTCCTTACTTTCAAGCTCATTAAATTGAGGTACTAACAAATCAGCCATTGAGAAATATTATTCATAGTCCCAAGGCTAGTGGGAGGCTGATTAAGTGGGCAACAGAGTTGGGAGAATTTGACATCAAGTACAAGCCACGAACGACAATAAAAGCCCAGGCATTGGCTGACTTCATGGTGGAATGTACCATACCCAACCAAGAAGTCGGGGGGCAGGAGGAAGATACTATGCCTCCAAACACAGAAGGTGATAAAGGATACAAAGAAAAGGATGTTAAGGAAAAGGAATATTGGGTTCTCTATTTTAATGGAGCATCAAAAACAAATTCAAGTGGAGCAGGGCTAGTTTTGCAAAGCCCCGATGGGTTCTTGATTGAATATGCTATAAAGTTAGACTTTCCAACTACGAATAATAAAGCAGAATATGAAGCTCTGATGGCTGGCCTCGGCCTAGCAGGAACACTGAGAGTCAAGAACTTAAAAGTCTGTGAAGACTCGAAGTTGGTCATATCCCAGGTCAAGGGAGAGTTTGAGGCAAGGGATGATACAATGGCTAAGTATGTCTGCCTAGTAAGGGCTGTGATGACTCATTCATTGAATGCCATGTTGAGCATATCCTAAGGGAGGAAAATGCTAAGGCAGATGCATTGTCAAAGTTTGCTTCATCAGAGATTGAGGAAAGTTCAGGAAGTGTATACTTCCGCATTTTGAAGACACGGAGCATTGATGTTAAGCTTGTAGCTCCTATAGGGCTGGGGACGTCGTGGATAGACCCCATTAAGGCTCATATTCAAACTGGTTGGCTGCCAAATGACGTGACTGAAGCCCGAAAGTTGGCTGTTCGAGCACTGAGATACTCCTTAATCGATGGGATTTTGTACAAAAGATCTTATGTGGTTCCTTACTTAAGATGTCTTAGGGCCAATGAGGCATGCCTGGCTCTTGAAGAAGTACACAAAGGTATCCATGGGCAACACTTGGGGGCAGAGCACTGGCTCATAAGATAACCCGTTTAGGCTTCTATTTGCCAGAGATGATGGCCGATGCCAAACAAAATGTGAAGAAGTGTGATCGTTGTCAGAAACATGCACCTGTTGTTCGATAACCCCCCGAGATGTTGACTTCCATCAACTCCCCCATACCCTTTGCTATATGGGGAATGGATATACTTGGGCCTTTCCCCATGGCCACGGCACAAAGGAAGTTCCTGATTGTAGCCATTGATTATTTTACTAAATGGATTGAATCCAATCCTTTGGCCAAAATCACAACTAAACAGGTTGCACAATTCCTGTGGGAAAATATCATGTACCGATATGGAATTCCCCGTATCCTAGTTATCGATAATGGAACGCAGTTCAACAATGAGGAATTCAAGAAGTATTATGAGGAGAATGAAATTGAGTTGCGATTTACCTCTATGGCTCACCCGCAAGCCAATGGGCAAGCAGAAGTGGCAAATCGAATAATCCTGGATGGACTAAAGAAGAGGATCGAGAAATCTAGGAATAATTTGGTGGATGAAATACTCCCGATACTTTAGGCTTACAGAACTACTTGTAGAGTCACTACCAGAGCTACTTCCTTCATGTTGGCATATAGGGCGGAAGCAGTTGCTCCTGTAAAAATATCGCACTCATCTCCTCGAATTCAAGCTTTCAATGCTGAGGAAAATGAGGAGGGGCAAAAATTAGCCTTGGATCTAATTGATGAAATACGAGATGAGGCACATGCGAAGATAGTGGAATACCAGAAAAAAAGGCGTCATTCTACTACAACCTAAGGGTTAAAGAAAGGTTCTTCAAGCAAGGTGACTTGGTTCTGAGGAAGGTGGAAGCTTCCGGTGTTGGGCAGAAAGGAAAACTTGCCCCAAATTAGGAAGGGCCATACAAGGTCAAAAGTGTTCAAGGATGAGGAACCTATAAGCTCGAGACTATGGATGGTTTTGAAGTCCCAAGAACCTGGCACGCATAGAACCTGAAGGTTTACTATGTGTAAAATAATTGAGCACGATTCTCACTTGTCAAGATGGCAAGTAGGTTGAAAAGCACCTTAAAGCTTTGCTTGCGTAGGATTTTATATTTTTATTTCAGTAGGATTTACATTTTAGTTCATGATTACTAAGGGTTGAACCCATGCTATATAAGGTTTTGGAAAACCAGACTATATATTACTGAGTTGGAATTATTTCAACCTTTGGATATCCAAGTTATGATAATACTTTGTGTGATTTTAGCCAAAATCATGCTTTAATCATTAAAAAAAGAAGACTTCAAGAATTCTTCCATTATAAAGAGTGCTCATTGCACAACTCTTAGAACTGAGTAGTTCAAGTTATTGATCATCCTCCTTAAAAGTATAATACTTAAAAAGTGCTGAAAAACTTAAAGGGGAGGTTATGAAGAAGGAAATAGCATAAATAAACCCTGAAGGGTAATAAATTCCAAATACAGATAAGTTTAGAATACATTAAGTTAAAAAACAACAAACATAAAAAACTAAAAACACTACTCCTCCATGTGGGAGCCTTCCTTCACCTGCTCCTTTTCAGCACCTTCCTTCTCAGCATCCTTCGCGGGAGAAGCAGGAGGAGAGGTAGTGCTGGGATCCAGGATACGATCATTAGGATGAGGAGAGTTGAAGAGGGCATCCAAGCTATCCTCTGTCTCTGGCTGTTCAGGACTTATAAAGTCCTTAGGATCTACTAAGCCAAGATGCTTCTCCGAAACCGCCTTCACAGCCGCATCCCATCCCTGGGTAAACTGCAGAGAATAAAGACCCCCATCATGAATTTCCATGAAATTCTTGAATTTATCAGAATCTATGTAATCATCAATGATGGTTTCCTTATCACTCCGAAGCTTAACCGGCTCGGAATGAGCCTTAGGCAGCTCCTCCCCTTTGGTCTCCACCTTCTTCTCCAGAATCTCAGCCCTCTCCTTCCACTTCTTTATCTCCCTCTCGAATTCATCCGAGTTCCCCTTCCAGGACCTAGCTTGATGAAGGGCCGCCTGGAAGTAGGTGTTGCTCTACACAAAGAAACATGAGTTAGCTTAAATTTATAAAAAGAGAGAAGTTGGAACTTAAAAGAAAAGAAAAAAGGGTATTACCGAAGCTTGGGCCTAAGAGCCCAGAAGCTCAATAGTCTCAATATCACTCCCCGTGACGATATCAGTGAAATCATAGGGAGTTATGGAGTGGTATGACCAATCCTTAGCGTGTTTGGTGGATCCAACCACCGTATCACTCCTCCTAAAACTCCAGTTGGGCCTAAAGGAGTGTGCCATGAGTGGATCCCCCAGTTCCACCACCTGAGCATGTGGCCTAAGAAAGGAAGGAGCATCAGGTTTGCTCCTAGGGTCCTTGTTCAGCTTGGCCCTCTTTTGGCGGCCAGATTCTCCCTCCCTAGGCTTGTTTATGTTATTAATGGCCTCGCAAGCTGAAAGAAAAAGATGAAAAGCATTAAAAATCTGGAAATAATAGAGTTGTAATAAAAGAAAGAATTAAATAGTTGCGCAGGTAAAGTTACCCTTATCACTGGCCTGAGAGAGACCAACTTTCTTCAAGGAGAACTCCTCTAAAAGGGTCCAGGTATCTGTTTTCCCATCATCTGAAATAAGGGAATGATAGGCCAACTCCTCCTCATCAGTTAACCTAATGCTAGCGGGACTACCATCTGACACTTTACAAAAAGGCCTACGGAAGAGAGTGACCCAATCACCCCCAGCCCAAGTCAGCCTAACAAACTCATCTCTCCACTTGGGGTTATTCTCAGCTATGGAGTTAACATAAAAAATGTGGGGAATTTTGGGTCATTGACGTATTAAAACCCAGCCCGGTTGAGTAAAGAACTGTTATAAAACTGGAAAATTTTCCTAAAGACAGCAACAGAAAGGGGAAATTTATTCCTAAGACATAGAACCATAAAACAGATAATATTCCTCCATGCGTTAGGAGGGAGATGACATGGGTTTATTTTTATATCTGCGAGCAGACGATGAATGGATTCGTGGAACGGGAACCTAAGACTTGCGGTTAGGGCTCCTCGATAAATACACAATATATCAGCTTCCCAATTACACGTCCTATCCCCAGGGGCGGCCGGGGTAATCCTAAGGTGGGGAGGAAGTTTATACATGGTGTTAAAATCCTCAATTCTACCCTTAAACTCGTGAAAAGTGTTACCATGATTGTATGAATCTAAATCAGATAAAGAGGGATATTCATCACCTCTAGAATTTATCATATTAATGAGAGAAGTATAGGGAGATTGGTTTTGAATTACAGTACCTCTCTTGGAAGAATTCATCTTTCCCAGTCGAACTAGATCGCGATCCGCCATTGATGTTCTTGGGATGAAGGCTTGAAACCCAGAAAAAGTTTGAAGATGGTGGAGCTGCGGTGGCTGAGATCGCCAGAAATCGCCTTTCTCAGGGAAGGAACTAGAGAGAAGTTTGAGAGAAGTTTGAGAGAAGTTTGAGAAATGAGAAGTGAAATGAGGATTCTCACTTCTCACTTCTCTTTTATAGCCGAAAACCTCGGGATACGAAATGCCTAAAGCCCATAAGGCAAGGCTCAATTTGAGAAATGCCCACCAACAGGGAAGCTTCAGGGACATTCTAGAAAGAGGAAAAGAAACTAAAAGGTAAAAAATTGACTCGAATTTTGAAGAAATTATTCAATCAGAGTCCTAATCGAAAGAAGAAAGTACTGTGATCAAAATTTCATTCCATTACAGGGGTAAAATATCACTTAGTTCGATCAGAGTCCTGATCAAAAAAGGAAGAATTGTGATAGAAATTTCATTCGATTTAAAGGAGTAAAAGGTCACTTAGTTCGATCAAAGCCCTGATCGGAAAAAGATAAATTCCTGATCGAATTTTCATTCGAACAAAAAGGCAGAAGCATGTTTAATTCGATCAGAATCCTGATCGATTTCGATCAGAATCCTGATCAATTTCGATCAGAATCCTGATCGCTTTCGATTAGGATTCCTGGCCTATTCCACCTCAGAACTCACTGTCAAAAATATACTCAATTGGATCAGGATCCTGATCGATTTCGATCAGGATTCCTGGTCAAAATTCTATCGCCTAGAGGGACAGGTTGGCAGCTAGTTCGATCAGGATCCTGATCGATCGATCAGGAATCCTGATTGATTTTGCATACCTCCTGATTGATTTTGAGTTAGAAAATTAGGAAAAAACCCAGAATTAGGGAAAATTCCTAGAAATTAAGGAAAAATTCCTGAAAATTAAGAAAAATTTCATGTGAAACCCAGACATTAAGGGAAAAATACCAGACAAATTCCAAAGTAATAGGAATTAAAGGTAAGGGAGAATAATGGGGAAGTTCTAAAGCAACCCCGAAGCCACGTACTAGGCAAGTCGTTATAAACGTGTAGGTCGCTCCACACTTTACGCGAAAACAACACCCTGTAAGGGAACAAATTAACTTAACTTCTGTGAAATCTTTTTATGGTTTCCCAGAAGTTGGGGGGAAAATGATAGGAAATAAAATAAACCCTGAGTATGAAATTAATATCGCATTAATTATATCAGAATTGGGCTGACAGCTAGGCCTAGTTGGAGGGGCCCAAAACCCTATATATTAATTAATTTTTTAATTAATTAATAAAGGATAAATCAGCTATTAAGATGAGTCCTAGAGAGGGCATAGATCCTTTTAGATTAGCCTCCAAGGGACCTAATAGGATAAGGAATCAGTTTCCTACTTTTTAGGACTCCATAGTCCATTCTAATTCTGAGACTTATCCACCAAGTCTCCTAGATCTAGTCCAATTCAAGGACTCCCAACGCCTATATAAGGGGTCTTACCCCCACAAATCTGAACTACATTTTTGGTTTGATTCTCTAACTCACAGAGATACGTAGGCATCTCGTAAAGGCAGAGTTAAGCTATAAAACACGAGAGCAACCATTAAAGCTCTTGAGCTCCCGAACCTTAATAATAAATACAGCAGTTAATATACCCTAAGTTTATAATATTTTGAGAATTTTAAAATTATTCCTGAAATTTTTGGGATTAATTTCACCCGCGCGTTGATTCGTTCAATTGTTAAAATGCGGGTATGTTGTGCATTTCGGAAATGGTTTGAAAATTTTATTTCACCAGTTTTTAATTATTCTGGGAATTTTAAAATTTTGTTGGTAATTATTTGAGTTACTTTCACCCGCAGTTTGGGTCATTAAATTTCAAAATGCAGGTCATGATCGAGCTATAGGAAAGTTATACTAATTTTTTTATTTTTTTAGTACGTGGCATACTAGGAAGAAGCGTGGCAGTTTTTATATATACATGTTAATCGTTGATTTGCAGAGAAATAAAAGGAATAATAGCAAAACATAAACTCAGCCTACAGATTATGCAATCGAATTTATCCCTCCTTATGTTAATATATCTCGCCGCAAATCTCTCTAATTCCTCTCTCTCACTATCTATTTCTCTACTGTTCATCTTCCCTGTGCCATCCTTTCCCCCGTCCTCCCTGTTATTTCTCGGATTGTCGCTGGTGCTTCATTTTTCCGGTGAGCAGCCGCCCTGTGATTTTATTTTCCGGCGACTGTTACAGCCTTGATTTTCTATTCGGCTTGTGTCCTGTTCGTGGCTATGTTCAGTGTGTTGTATGTGTGCTTCACGTGTGTGTATATAACTATGTGTGCGTAATGTGTGTGTGTGTTGGGGGAGGTGCGTGTGAGTGTGATGTGTAATGTTGGTTATTGTGTTGGTTCGGTTGTGTTATGCGTTCATGCGTGATTGAAATATTCTTATTATTTTTACAGGAAATTATGATTAATATTCATGAATAAAATAAATATTTCGTGCGGGATTATAATAATTAATCGGTGAAGTTCACGTAGGAAACCCAATTAATCGGGTACTTGCGAATTTTTATCGTCGTCGCCGATAAGCCTCGGCGTGCCAACGGTGGACTATGATGATATAATCTGAGTCCTACGAATAAAAATATAAAATACTACTAATAATAATAATAAAAATTAATAAGTTGAGTTGTATCGGTGGTTGGGAATGTAAAGATTGTTGTTGTTGTGATTTGACGTCGATTATGTTTCGACGGGTAGGGCGATAAACAGAGGAGGCGCTGCCAGATTTTTTGGGAAATTAAATTCAAAAATGCGGGTATCTATCCTGTAATTATCAGGGTTACCATTTAAACATATATAGTTATATAATTATGAATAAATATTGTATGTACCTACTGGCATATTGTGACAAAATATTTTATAGAATAGTTAGCAACCCTGCTTTCTGAAAAGACGAGTATATGTATATTCCGAGAATGCTTATCGAGCCGAGTTTGAATTCGTGAATCCTGATTGCTATGTGTATTATAGTAATGCATATAAATACGAGTCAAAATTTATTATCGCTCGGGTAGAATTGGTAGCGAGGATATGTCAAGCATAGTCTGTCGTCTAACATAAGGTAGTTCGACCCTGTAGGTCCTAGTCGGAAGACCCGAAAGTTGATGTCGGACTAAAGATAACCTAGTGATCAGTCGACAAGCTCAACAAGGTTCCAAGCGAAGGACCTGAGTGTTGAAGTTGGATCCATGATAGTCTGATAGTAAGGCGATAAAGTCGAGCATCTAAGTCAGTCCAAGGTCAATCAGAGATAGTTGTAAGCTCTTCAAGGCAAGTACCCCTGACCATACTTTTATGGTTCAGTATATATATGAATGAAATGTTGTTTTATTCTCGAAGAGGGACATAAACATTTTAAGTTACGTATCCCCTATATTTAAAAATGTTGTTTAAAATATGTTTTGGGGAAAAGTAACTTCTGAAACTACCTATATCCAGAATATGATTAAAAATTGGAAAGATGTTTGAATAGTGTGCTATGACAGAATTGTTTTTTAACAAGAGATAGGTAAGTGATTTTGAAAACTGGATAAAATGAATCAGATATTAGATAACCTTGCTTAAGTGGCTAATTCAGTTCTGCACCCTATCTTCACCGATTAGTCTAGCATTGTTAATTAGAGACCTAGCTAGTCTCTGCGGATCCGGTTCAAATTTTGTGTGAAAGCCCGATCAGCTTTCCTAGACGATTTGTGTGATAGCCCGACCAACTATACTAGATAACTTGTGTGAAGGTCTGATCAGCCATCCCTAGATAACATCCAATACATATCTGATTACGGTTTGTGGTTCCAGTAACGGAACAAATGGTTTTGTGGTCCCCGTAATGGGACAGATGGTTTTATGGTTCTTGTAATGGGACAGTGATATTAGAAATGAAAATAGCATGCTAAAATTGGACTATGGTTTTATACACCACACATGACTGTTGATATTGTTTTACAGAGCATACTAGTTTTGAATATCCAGTTTATACATATTTTACTTATTTTCTAACAAGTTATGAATTCTGTTCCTATAATTGTTTTATTTTAAAATATTTTACTTGTTATTCATATAGTGGTACTGCTGAGCAATTTATTGCTCACCCTTGTAGAATATTTTTTATATCTGTATTGCAGATGCCTAGGAGGCTTTTTCGTTGTAGTCAAGGCAGGGTTCCAGTTCCTTCCGTATCAAGATCCTCTGAGGTAGTTGTGTCAGACCAAAGATGGTCTGTTGAGTTGCTGTATTAAGATAGTATTGTCAGGATTGTTTGTAATGAGTTAGTTTTGTAATAATTATAACCTAAGTCATACTTAAAATGGAAAAGATCTTGGTAAGAGGGGTCGTGTTTATGTTTGATCATTAAAGTGGATTATATTATGTTGATTATTGTTGTTGTTGATTACGTTAACTCCTGACCCCGGGGTTGAGGCCGTCACAGAGCCAGTATCAATCTGATGCCCTTGTCAGTTTTTAAGAAACTTGGACTACCTGATCCAAAACCTGTGAACATGTCTTTGCAGTTGGCTGATCGTTCTATCACTTATCCACGAGGAATAGTGGAAGATATCTTGGTTAAGGTGGATAAGCTCATCTTCCCTGCTGATTTTTTCATTCTAGTCTTTGTGGAGGATAAGAAGATTCCCATTATCTTGGGAAGACCATTCTTGGCTATAGGCAGAACTATGATTGATGTGCAAAAAGGAGAGCTTACGATGAAGGTTCAAGGTCAGAAGGTTACTTTTAGTGTGTTCAAGGCAATAAAGTTACCCACAGATAAAGAGCAGTGCTTTAAAGTAGAGTGGGTAGACTCTATCGTGAATTTGGAGCTTGAGCAATTGCCAAAGTCAGATACCTTAGAAAGATCCATAATAGGGGAATCAGTTATTGAAGATGAAGAAGGAGCAGGGCAAATGCAGGTTTTGAATGCACCTCCATGGAAAAGGAAGCTTGATATGCCATTTGATTCTCTTGGGTTAGTAGAGCTAAAAATTTCTCAGGAGTATCTCGAATCGTCTATTGAAGAAGCTCCCACACTTGAGCTCAACCCACTGCCAGATCACTTGAGTTATGCATTCTTAGGTGCAACCCCGGACAGGGGTTGGAATATATCTATGATAATCTAAAGGGTGATCAGCCGATTCCTCCCGTGCTTACAGAGGGTCCCTCGTGTGCACCAAAGACAGTTGATATGTTTCGTCTTGGTGATGCGCAGTATAGAAGGTTGATTCGGCATATTGAGGCCATGCATGACATCCACTGACAATTTGCTAAAGATTTGACACACGCTCTCGGTACTGTTTCCGAGACACTGGTGTCGAGGTTGATTGGCCACCCGATCCTCCACCCGAAGAGGGTGATCCTCCCGCTAACTAGGTATGCCTTGTATCCTTATTATTACCTTCAATGAGGATATTGAAAATTTTATGTTTGGGGGTGATAATATAAGGATTAGTTTTTGTGTGTCTATATAGATTCATATAGATTCATGTTGCATGTTTAGTTGTATTTCATTCATATTTTTGCATGATTGTTCATATAGATCATATTTGTTTGTTTAGTTGCATGTGCATACATATAACATGATCCCTTAGGTTGAGCTATTTCTGATTGATAAGTTGATGTTAATTTGAGTGCGGTGATGACGAATAGAGGGTTGTTTAAGTCTAATTAATTGATTTGCATTCCAGAATTTTCTTTTCACAAGTCTTATAGGTTGCTTTTCAGTTAGATCATGCTCATACTTGTTTATTTGTTGAGTTTAATCACTTGTTTATATCTAGAATTTTTGGTATTCTCGTAATTGCGTAAGAACACTGATTTTTAAACTGAGACAAACTTGGAATTCATTACTAGTTGTGAATAAGGCTAGGAGTCAAATGGCTAGTAGCCGGCTCATATTTTTATGAGTAGTCTAGGGTTGAATGAGATGGAGCAAAACACACTCATTCAGAAGTCATTTAAAAAAAGAGAAAAAAAGAAAAAGAAAGAAAATTTTGTTTAGGCATAATTGATCAAGAGTGAGCTCTTTAATACTCGATTTATTAAGTTCTAGGGGACTTTGTGCCTAGTGACCTAAGGCTTTGATAGTCCGGGATCTGCTAACCTAACGCTCGCTATATGGGTATTATTGTATATGTCTTGTGGGACCTCATTCATTGCACGATCAAATAAGCATCTTTGTTATGAGTTCAATAATAGCATCAATCCTTGTATAACTCTAGTAGGAAGGAGGTGTTGTGAGTCATTATGCATTTAACGTCTATTCTGTTTATAAACTTGTGATTGTTTTGATGATAGATAAGTTATGGTTATTGATCTAGTGTCGAGAGTATAGCTGTTAAGTATCCACACACGCATGTTCTAGTTTGTGAGTTGATTTATGGGATTTATTCAAACTCTGTTTTAAGTCATTGCATTCCTAGAGGCATTAGCTTGTTGTTTGGTTATGGTTATTCTGAGGGGATCAATTGCATTATCATTTTGTTACATTCACGTAGTTGCATTCATGCATTAACTTGTTTTATAGTTTTTGAGTCTGTTTATGCGTAAGGACAAACATCGATTCAAGTTTGGGGGTGTGATAAGTGGATTTTAAATCTACTTGGAATGCTTCATTACAGGATTAAGTTGGTGTTTTGGACTCAAGTTGGTGGTATTTTTGATATATTTTTGTGTTATTGCATTTCAGGCATCAGTTAAATGAAGAGAGGAGCTTTTCAAGGAAATATGCTGAAAAGTGCTAAGAATTGGAAGCCTAGGCCATTCTCAAGTTGAATAGAATCTCGTTAGCTTTTCCTGGGCAATTGAATCACCTAATTCTGATGAGCAGAACTCAAGATACGGCCAAAAGAAGAAACTGCAGAAAAGTCCAGAAGTCAGGCGCGGCCGCCCTTAAAACCAGCGCGGCCGCCCCGCCTTTCTGCCAAAAAACAGCGCGCCCACGCTGATTTTAGCGCGGCCGCCCCGCCTGTTTTGCCCTAGAATCCCGATTTTAGTAGAATTTGATGATTTTGAGGGTCCAGGTCCACTAGGGGCTTATATATACCAATAAAAAGATGTTTCTAACAACAAGGAGCGAGGGGGAGAGTAATAAGAAGACCTAGAGAGCATGAGATGGCTATGGAGAAGAAGACTTTTGTTTTATTTAGTATATTTGATACTTGGATGCTTGTTTTCGATTTGTCTTTGAACCCTAGTACTCTTATATTATTTATTATCATGCTTTTATTGGAATCCATAGTGACGATGAGTTCGGTTATGAACTAATCGTTAACATGGGGTTCTAACGGATTTACTTATGGATTTCTATAGTTAATTTTTTTCAATATCTTGGTGTGTGGTAATTGATTGATATCCTAGTATTGGTTGTGCTCATTCGTCTTATGTGCGTAGCTAACATATAAGATAGCGTGTTAATCTCTATTGAAGCGACAGTGAATATAGAGATTTAGAACTTGCCATGCTAACATAGGTTCATATATTATTATGCATGATTCGTAGGTAATTTTAACCATCTTACTTGCCTATGTAATTACAATAGATAACTTGTTCATTAAACCTTTATGTTGTCAAATTCTATAGATATATAGGGTCTCAACATAATTAGTATCTATTCAGCTTCTATCTCTTTTGTGGATGTCTGGTAGTAGGGTATTCGTACAACGAAAGTTGGTGTTCACTAGTTTCGTGTTATCTGATTAGTTGTCATCATCATTATATGCTAAGGTTAAGAACAATGACTTTGAATGAAGTAGTAATGAAGTTAGAATCCCATGTTTATCTTATATAGTTAATTCAATCACTTTTATTCTTAGTTAATTGCATGTTAGTTTAATCTTAGTTATAAATATCTTAACTTATTATTGTCTTAGCATTGAGTGATAGCCATACCATTGTTGCATAGGTGAATAATCTTAACTTAAAGAGCCTCTGTGGTACGAATCTAATTTATATCTTATACTAATTGCGAATGCGTATACTTGCGTGTAATTTTAGCGTATGATTTTGCCCTAACAGTGATAAACAAAAAAGAAGTGTGAGTATTAGAATATACTACTATAAGGAAAGGTGATGCGGCAGAAAGAACTTGTCTTATATGGTTGTAGTAAAAGTGAGTTTGGACTTGAGGCACATCGTGAATATAGAAGTAGGGGCTATTCCATTTTCCTGAGTTGCTCGGCCCATTGTGGATGAGATTTTTCTTGTTGTAGCACGGCCAAACAGATAGGTAGAAGTACCTTAAGTCATTTGGCGAATGCTTCAAGTTGAGAAATAGCCCAACTGCCTCGCAGTAAGAGAAGGAAACCCACACTTCTGATATATGATGTACAAATCAATAACGACCATGTATCCATTCAAATTAATTTGAAGCAGAGCAAGCTGGTAGTAGTCACAGACATCCTTGATAAATGGTTGAAGAGGAGAAGAATCCCTAGCCTAAGCAGGAAGGTGGAAAGAACCATGCATGGTCCCTGCCCCCGTTCTTGGGATGGTGAAACCTATAGCATCGCATGTGCGGACTTGGGCAGAATAACAGACCCTCGAGCTGGAATTGGTCGATAATTTCGGCCAATTGCTTTTGATGTGAGGGAACATGTAAGGTCATGATAGGTAAGAACTTTTGTCTCCTCTTGGGCCGAGGTCGAGCTCTCCTCCCCGTCTGAAATGATTTGCTTTCTAAAAATGATTTTTCCCTCTAGCTCGGGCTGAGAGGGAGGCGTATACGGTTCAGGAGAAGCTGCAGGGACATAATTGTAGTTGCATATATTGACCTGGCTTTTCACATATGCCACCTCCTCGCTCTTAGGAGAATCGCAAGTCAAATGCGAGCTGTCTTCTCACCCTCGAGCCCTAGGATGGGGTATTCTAAGGAAACCGACTTATTTCCTTTGTTGGTGTCATAATAAGCAGTGCTCGGATCACTGTCAGTGGATTCAGAATCAAGATAAATGGGGTTGAGGTCATTGGCTGCAGCTTTCTTAAGGCGGACCCTCTCTCTCCCGAGCCATTTTCCTTTGAATATCCTCTCCTCACTCTTTGTCTATAGGAGCGAGCTCGCGCCGTAGAAGTTCCTCCATCCCGAGAGATGCAGGTATCTAGGAAAGGTCCAAAGGTCTATTCCTCCAGTCATAAATTAGTCTCTCTGGTGTAGTCTTCAAGGTTAGGATTAATGTGGATGTTCAATGAGACGGAGCCACTGGCTCGGATCGAGTTCTTAACTCGAGCAATATTTAGGGCCCTTGGGGGTGATAGAAGAGCTGGGAGAAATAGGTTGGCTAAGGCGGCCAGAGAGATAGGTCAGCTCATGTTGGAAGTCCTCGAGCCTCGCTGCTCGGGTGAATATTGGTTTAGAGGAGACGGAGTAGCTGAAGAGCAAGTCCTGGGGGATGAACGAACCGAACTCGAAGAAGAGCGGGATGATCCATAGGAGTGGCTCAAGATGCACTCGACATCTGTAAAAGATGGTGAATATTAGTGTGTGGCCCTAAAAAAAATAAAAACGAATATGGGGTCGCACCTAAGTGTCCTTACGTCACACACGGGGTCGCGCTTAAATGTCTATGGATTAGACATGCTCGCATCGTAGTTAGTGATTGTGTGTGAGCTCGCATCGAGTAGATGGTGTGTGCTCGCATGGTGCATATGGATAAACAAGAATGAAAATGCATGATTTTGGATCAAATGGGTGCCTGTAGATGATTCAAAAGATGATCCTGTTGAATCTATTGCCGGATAATATTGCCGCCAGTAGACGGTTCTTGTGGTGATGATTATTTTGGTCATGGTAGATCCTTGTGCAAAATAGGAAGCAATTTGATTAGTGTTCTTGACAAAGTGAAGAAAAGAAGTTGAAGTTCACATATTTATAGGGTAGGAGAGAGAAAGAGGAAGCGACACATGTCATCATCTCAGAGGATGACACAAATCCCAATGCCAGCTGTCCTACAACTGTCATGGGTTCAAACTCATGACCGTTGGAAGGCTTGCGAGGCGGCCGGGTGCGATCTCATGGGCTCGCACTCATAGGATCAGAAAAGCTAATGTTAGAAAATTCCTAACCTCAAGATGCGACCAAGAATTCAGGGGTAGTTGTTATGCCCGCTTTTGGTCATGGGCCCTAAATAGGTCCCTGTGGGTGCATTGGAGAATTGGGATCACACATGTGAGTATGAATTGTGGATTCATATGTGAGTTGGGCTAGCACATGCGAGATGAGCTCTCATGTGTGAGCCGGGCCCCCAGGTGTGAGCTGGCCTCCCACATATGAGTTGGGGCTCATAGGCTAACATCAATTCATAATCAGGATTGATGGGGCGGCCTGCCCTTCATATACACAAATATTCATACATAGATTCATATATACATGCATGCCTGCCTGCATGCATATATACATAAATACATATATACATACATATATATACATACATACATATACATACATACATATATACATACATGTGCATACCTAATAATACATTAGTTAATAATTATTTATTTTGGTATGAAATAAAATTGTAATTATCTTTGACATAACTTTATATTCTTATGACCAGAATTCATACATTATTTTTTATCAAATTAATAATATAAATAAGTGAATTATATCTGATTAGTAAAAATAAATTCTATTATTTATAATTTAAAATTTACTCAAATATTCAAAATAAACTTAACATGATTTAGATTTACGTTTAAATAGTAGGTCTAAATAATAATAATAATAATAATAGTAATAATAATAATAATAATAATAATATACAATAATTATAAATGAGAAACTAAATTACAAAATTATGTTATTTAATATGTGATGGCCCTATATAACTAAAATAGCAAAAGAGTAGTCGAAATTGCTGAATCTGGGATGGAGTTGACCAAAATACCGATGAAACAAAGCAAACTAAGTGTTGTATCAACTAAATATGTCACACCTATTATTGCAAATTTTTATCATGCAAATCTAGATATCGAATCAACTCTCATATATGAACATCAACCGTGTATTACTTTCATATGCTAAATAGGATCCCGTATAATTTTAATACGTTAGAGGTAACGGTGTACACGTGAAATGTACAGTGCTTACTTCATGAGGGGTAAACCATGTATGTAAGATATGGCAGCGGAATCTCGCATTGTTATTCACTAACAATGAACTAGGTCAATTTGTAGAAAGGTTGGGGGGTTTGAATACAAAATTTAAAATTTTCACAATAATTCATATTTGGAAATGAAAATGAACACATATATTCTAAATTTTCAGGTGGTTTATTTTTCGACTTGCCACCTGAGGTTTATATTACAAAGTAATCTCACAATCGCAGGTTACAATGTTTCTCTCAGAGGAGGATCCCTCTCTCTCTCTCTCTCTCTTTAGCTCTCTGAAAATGTAAAACCCTATTTCTTGAATGAAATATCTGCTACAACTTGGTTTATATATCACCAAGTTTTGATGCTTGCTAGACAATACATAACACAGTCTTCGAGGTCCAGCAAGATTACTTATCCATTCTCTTTATGTTAGGCTTGACAAATGAGGCTAGATTGTATCTTGATATATTTTTTTGAATATCCCTCCATGTTGTCATGCATAGAAATGGAATGTTTCTTCTTCTTCTTCGTCTTCTTCTTCTTCGGAATCCAAGATCATATGCAAAGTTTATTTGGATGAGATTACCATCAGCCTATGTGTTGTGCCAAACTCAAGACTTGACCAATGTCAAGTCACTCTCACCAGCTATGTGAGTTCTCTTAGTCTTTGACATTCACTAGATTAGTTGTTGGTGGGTTGATGTAGTTAGCCGTTAATACCGTAGCTTCACTTAGTAGATGATAGCTCAGTTTTACTTAATCAGAATTACATGGTATCGTGTATTTACAATTTGCCACCTATTCTAGATTATCCATTGAATCAACATGACTTTTGA